>NW_025919282.1:0-7001 GCF_907164915.1 Impatiens glandulifera
CTAATTAAAAGCTATGGCTCCTTTAATGTTGCTGTTATGCTGGTTCGGGAAAAAAACTTGGCCTGGATTTTTGAGCCAAGTATGGAGTTTAATCGAAGTTGGAAGAAATTATTTTTGCACCGGGCGCTGGAGACATTGCAACAACAAAGGTCAGCTCTAAACAATGAAAAACTTGACCTTGGGTGCACAGAAATTCTAGACATGGGCGGAATGGCGAGGACCCGACCAACTCCACTACTGAAACGATTCTGCCGAAAGATTTTTAAGAAGCTCGGTCCTATGCGGCGAAGTTTGCTGAATATTCTGAAGCCCGGCCGAAGCAATAGTTTTGAAGTTGAAGATGCGTATTAGAGGCTGACCAGTCCACGTTCTTTTCGTTGAAGGCGACGAACCTCGAAGGGGGAGATTATGTTACGGTCTGCTCACCAAAACCTCGGTCCTAAAATATTTCCAGCACCCGGTCTCGGCCCTAGTGTGCATATGGACCAGTTTATGTTTTTTATTGAATAATTCTGTTTTGTTTCCTTTCTCTCTTATTTCTCTTGAACTTAATTCTGTTATTTTGAGAAGTTTGTTGTAACCGAATACTTTGGATAATTCATCCTCTTTAAATGCTGATGCCCACCCCACTTTTTGGGGCTATGAATTGAATCTTTTGGAACTTGGTGCTCTAAGTTATCTCTCGGCCCTCATCCCCTTTTCTTGGACCTCTAGGTGTATTCTAGTGGTATTCTCTTCTCACCTCGGTTTCTTCTCTCTTAACCTCGAATTCTTTCCTCACTCTATGTCCGCTGCGTTTGAGTATTGAATTCCATCCCTGGTCCCAACAATCAAGAACTTGTTTCTTGAACTAAAGAACTTGAAATGCTCGTTTATAGTTTAAAGCTTAACATATTCCAACTCATGTCTTATTATTATTATACTCATTACCTAAATCCAACAATATTACAAAATTTCAATCTTTTTATTTTTACAACAGGTTGCAACATCAACTTTGCAATGACCTTCTTTTCTACTTCTTTTTGTTTGAGTTATAGTATTGTAAAAGGAAAATTAATCATTTGTATTTGATTTTTTTTAATTGTAGTGTTGGCTGACTGAAATATTCATCAATGAATTGTCAACTGTAGGAATAAGAAATGTAGATAGAAACTAGGTTTTTTTTTTCAAATTTTGTCTATATTTATTTTACATTAATATACCTTTATTTCTTGTCTTAAAAAGATTTATTTTTTTACATAATTGCAGTGGAGGACCAAGAAAAAGATGAAGTAGATAATGGAGGACCAAGAAGAAGTTGAAGTAAATAGTAGAGGACCATGAAAAGATGAAGTAATAAAAATCATCCATTTCTATTTTACCTTTTTGTTCAAATTTATTTTGTTTGTTAAGTATATTTTTTGATTGTGATATGATTTTATGAGAATTTATGTTAATTTTGTTATAATTAAAAATATCAATAATAATTAGTATTATGAAATAATTTTTAATGATTATTTAATTATAAAAAAAATTATTCAGAAAAATTTGTAAAAAAATATTAATAATATAAAGAATTGTTAAAAATTAAATAGACTTTTAGCAATGCTTAAAACAATCTTACCTACGCTTAATTAAGTGTCGTTATCACTTGCGCCCACCATGCTTCTGGCGACGCTTGAATAAGTGTCAGTGATGTTTTTGGCGACGCTTTTAAGGGTTGGCAGAAGTCTTTTTAAGCATTGCCGAAACTCTTTTTTATTGTAGTGTCGTCTAACTACGCATCCCATTAGACCAAGTCTAATGGAGTTAGACGTCCTCGTCTAACTACGCATCCCATTAAACCATGTCTAATGGAGTTAGATGTCCTCGTATAACTTTGTATCCCATTACACCAAGTCTAATGGAGTTAGACTACCACGTCTAACTTCATCAAATTAGCCTGCTTAGACCACGTCTAAGTTAGCATAGTCTAATGCACATGCACAAAACCAAATAAACAATTTAGCTTTATTCTGTTTAAACATCTATCTTTATTCACAACTAAACATCATCAAAATTCCGTTGTTTAATGTTTCATAACTTTTGTTTATTTCTAAGTTAATTACTTCTCATTTAATTAACTATTTTCTTTACTTTTTTTTTAATTTTTCTCAACATCCCGACCCGACAATTCGGACACTTTAAAAATTAAGCATCAATATATATATATATATATATATATTAGTTAGTTAAAAAATTGAACTTTTATTTTTAAAACGTCCCGCGATTATCAAATTTGGTGTTGAATTTAAAATATAAAATCTTATTAGCCTAGTTGGTTAAAGGGTTGTACTTGTTTTGTTAAATTGCGAGTTTGAAACAAACATATAGGATTTTTAATTTTATTTTTAACTGTTTTATGTTTATGGACGGGTCAACCCAAAATATGACCTAAGTATTCATTTACTCTCGTATATATATCCAAATTAAACACAACTCTCAACCCGACAATCCGGACACATTGAAAATTAAGCATCAAATATATATATATAGAATAGTTAGTTAAAAAGTTGAACTTATATTTTTAAAACGTCTCGCGTTCATAAAATTTGGTGGTAGATTAAAGATCAGAAAATAAAGCAAAACTAGAGTAACGAGCAGAATGAACAACAAAAATATAATACAGGGTAGAAGAACAAAGGGGAAACAAAAGTTGACAACCTAGTTCAATAAAAGAGAAAGATTTTCATTGGAACATTTAAGACAAAGTTTGAAATTATTGATTCCCCGTTTGAATTCAAACTACCCCAAGAAGTTGAGGAAAACTGTATAAAGTTATGGAAGAATGTCATAGTGGACAACTTCATCGGAAGAAACAAAGTGCCATTTCTAGTAAACAAAAAAACCAAAATAGAATAATGGGGGAAATGGTTTAGAAAATGTAACATCAATCAATCATGACTTATATTATCTCAGTTTCAAAGAAGGATCAGATCTCGAAAGTAACTGATCAACGAGCACACATTTGTTGGGAAAACTGCGTAAACTCGAAAACTGGGTAGAAGGTATGAACCTCTTCAGTAAGACCAAAGAAACTACGCATATCTGCTTCCAATTGCGCAACATTCCTCCCCACATGTATAACCCTGAAGCATTAAGTCACTTTGCGAGCCTATTGGGGAGTCCACCCTACATGAACCTAACTATAGAAAAAGGTGAGCATATGACTTATGCTAGGATGTACATTCAGATACACCCGAGATCAAATCTTCCATACTACATGACGACAACTGACAGAAATAGTGTGACATGTGCGGATTGATAAACTTCAAAATGGCTTATGACCACACATGATACAATGAGTATTAGCTGACTCCCTATTGAACACATATATTAAAAATCCTCAAATCCTTAAATAGTTAAACAATATTTTGATTCATCTAACATTTTAACATTGATTTAAAAGTGTTCATGTCACAATCTATGTTTATCCTTTGACGTAGCCTTGAATTTATATTACAATGATTTATCAAAAATAATACAACAATTCTCAAACAACTCAGTCGTAATCAAATATTGAAAACTTGTTACACCGTAACATGTTTTTATCATTTTGTTAAGGCTCGAACTATTTAGAGATTTTGTTATACAATTTCTTAAAATGGAATATCATGTAAGTACAAAACCAAGACTAAATCAAAGGATAGAAATAAAATTAATCACAAATACAAATTAAATAATGTTTAAAAACGTACTAGAGTGGTAATTATAAACTCCCAACATAAGAATAAGAGAAACTTTTTTATACATAAAAATAAAAAGAAACATCAGTCATCTCAAATTATATTGGAATTATAATATAAAGAGCTAAAATAAAATATTTGTAGATCTCTATCATCTTGAACAAATTTTGAATCACCGTTTAAACGATAAATGAATATGAGGAAAATCTTTAAATAAAACATAATTGAAATAATTTTAATAAAAATAGTAAGTAATATAAATGGATAAAAATATTCGTAGCTTAGATTTCTCAATAATGAGATCCGACATAGTAGATCATCTGGAGAAAAATCAGTACTTCCCCATCACATAATATCGTAAATATAATTCTACTCGAATATGTCAAGACTAGATAGATAAGACACTTGGTCTAGATTATAAAAAACAAAATGAGCTATAAAACATAACAATGGATAACTCCATGTAAAAGGATGAATACAAATAAGAGATTGAGAATAATGTTGAATGAGAGTATTATAAAAACAATAAAGAAATAGGATTCCTTATATAGAGACATAGATTACTGAACATCGGTGCAATTATATGAAAACCTAATTAATAAAAGTGTTTCCAGGTATAGTTAGAAGATTTTTGGCCCAAATGGATATAATGGGCTTAAAATTACATAATATATTAGAATATGGGTCGAATATTTATCTAGGTCAGAAAATTTGAGCTTCGTCTAAAATATTATTCAATTTGGAGCCCAAAATACAATTTGGGTGATAGAATTGTATCTTATTGGGCCGTATCCTTAATATAAGGACTTTAACTACTTTATAAGATAAAAATTCTAGCAATGTCATAACTCACTCCAAAGGAAGAAAATTGTTAGAGGTTGCTATATAAAATTTTTATTTTTAGACTAAATATTGAAAATGAGATGAATCAATTATAACTCTACCAGGCAAGAAATGGAACTTCGGGGATATGGATTTTTTTTTCAATTTTAAACTGCAAATTCAAGCTTTACGGTAAAACATGTTTTATTGGATTCAATACTAGAATCTATTTGGGATATAATTACTAAATCATTATAATACTTCCTTTTGGTTCTAAAAATTAAGATTATATTCCTATAATAATAGTATCTTTTAGGAAGTAAATTGAAAATTATAAAGGATTATTAATTATGGGGAGTAAGTAATGAAAAATGGAATTATGCATGGATTCATTTTATTTCGGAATGGGCTAATACTACTTCTCATATCACATATCACCTATCCCCTATCCCCTATCCCCTATCCCCTATCCCCTATCCCCTATCCCATATCCCATATCCCATATCCCATATCCCATATCCCATTCTTCCTTGTTATATATAGTTCAAGACATAAATGATAAGGATTAGAGGAGAGGAATGAAGATTTTATGCCAAATTATTTTTTGTATTCCATATTATAATGATGATTCAAAAACATTTCACACTTATGTCATAAGTCTTATACATAACAAATTTATAATCAAAATTGTATTTCTTCGATTCTCACTTATTTAAGTTATGGAAGACTTTTTAGGAAATATATATATTGTCTTTTATATAATCAAACTTTATAAATATCTCAAACTCTTAACGACAAATAAGAAGTTGAAGGTGGAATAGAAATGGTCATTAATTTAGCAGGTGACTTTAAGAATAAAACCCGAATTAATATTAATTTAATGTGGATATATATATTCAATTATAATTGATTTAATAATTTTTTTTTTATAAATATTCAAACTTAGAACATTTATTACGAGTGTAACAAAGGTTATGTTAAGTTGCCATTTTACTTGAGAAACATGTAACATCTAGTGAAAAGGTTGTTAAGCACTTTAATAGGCTGTTTTTGTTTTTGTTATTTTCCATTTTCTATTTTATTTAAATATTATTTTGCTTTAAAAATAATTTGTACGACCTAATAGTAATGTTCTCACACAAATCTCTAACATTTTCCAAGTTCTCACAATAAAAAGTGTTCTTTAATTGTTTAATTTAATATTCTTCTTCTCTTGGCAAGCTTCTAAAAGTTTGTAAATATGTTTTGATAAATAATAGTTAAACTTTGAATATTTTGGTTTCAAGGTCTAATCACCAAATTTTGTAAATTCTATGATATTTTAGTTTTAATATTTTTTTTTTATTTTGTATATTTTACTTCCTTCAAAAAATTTAAAAGTATATGTTAGGATCGGGATCGCCCTTGGGGTACTGAGGTTCCGGTTTTGGAAGGTTTGACCGCTTACACAGCACAACACACGCTCTGATTGGTGATAGTCCGGTTAGAGACTACAATCGTTATCAACACTACGCAAACTGTCAAAGACTCTTGAACCAGGTTCAATGGCGGAAATGTCTATTTCAGTTTGAAGCAACACACAACGGTTGGATGATGTTTATAATAGATCGGTTAAGGAGTATGAATAGACCAGTTTTGGTTAAGAATTATGTTTAGGTTAGTAATAGTTCGGTTTTAGAGTGGGTAAGCAAAAAATAAGTAAAAAGCACAAGACAATATTTTTATGAATGTTCGGAGCAAACCCTCCTACGTCACCCCTTCTTCTCAGATTATGAGAAGGATCTCCACTAACTTTGAATGTTACAACACTCACACAATGTCGGACGAGCCTAACTCGCTACTCGCTGGTTACACCACTTCACTCTTGATGTAATACAAATAACACACTATAGCAACAATGTTTTCTGTAATTGAAACAACAATTAGGATCGCGCATGAGATTTCTTTCTCTATCTTGAATATTTCGGAACCGTATTTAATAAAGACCCTTCGTCTTCCTTTTATAGTAAATGATATCCCAACGGTCATCTTCTTCTCTCACCGTAGGATTGGTCAGTTTCAAACCACGTCGGTTCAGAGATGTTGTGTGCACGTTTCATCTTTCTAACACTTGGCAAGCATGCATTTACCGGTCAGGTATTGATGACGTAACCGGCTTGCAGTTTTGGACACGTGTCAAACATGCACCTTCCGGCTGTCTGATTCGGATCTTTGGATAAGCAGATCATCATTGTTTTTATCGCATGCTTCTGATCTGGATCTTATCTTCTTGCATTTCCCCAAGAAGCATCTATTTCGTCATATTACGTCACCTTGTATTTCGAAGTTTCCGGTTGATCTTCTCGTAATATGGTCTGGCTGGGATTAAGAGCCTTCTTGCTAGCCAATCTGGTTGAGATGTTGAAGTCGGTTCCTCTTGATCATGACTTGATCATCTGGAGCCGGATTACTTTGGTATATTCTCCAACCGGTTTA
>NW_025919283.1:0-18999 GCF_907164915.1 Impatiens glandulifera
CTTAATACAAGGATTGTGGCCGTACACAACAGGTAGTGCGCTAGATATTCTTCAAGGATGTACCTGCAAAACAAGTAATGTGAAGGATATTCGCTTACGTGGCATTAGTTGATTGGTTGCAGCTGGCTGTCGAACTAATCTTAACTAGAAAGTGGAGTAGGAGTAGCGTACAGCTAGAGCACGTGGGTAGGCGGGTGCTAGCTACAAGCAACTTCTTAAGCATGGCATTAGACGTATTTCAATTAGACGACCTCGTCTAATGAAATCAGAGGTTCCTTTGCCTTGTCTTCTAACCGGTCTTGTCTTCTTGATCGGTTGGATTCTTGACCGGTCCGATTTTTTACCGATCCTGGTTCTTAACCTTTCCTACACAGGAAGTTTGTTTTTGTTCAGTTCTTATTTTAACCGATCTAATTTATCTAAAAATTTATCCCTTTTTGATAATTTTATTTGAAATATTCAAAACCATGTAAGAGGTAAATTGTAGGCTAGTTGTTTTAAAAGTTTATTTGGCCGGATTTTTTGAGAATGATTTAGAAAAAATTTTGGAAAATTTTGAGAAAAATTATTTCTTTGAAGAAAAATTTTATTTTATCAATTTCTCCCTTTTTGATTATTTTATTTAAAATATTCAAAACCGTGTAAGAATTAAATTGTAGGCCGGTTTCCAAAAATACTTTATATATATGTAATAAGTAGGGAGTAAAGTTAACACAAATAACAGATAATTAAAAATTATATTCCCTCTTCTTAGGCAGGTATCTCTCCCATAGGTATTCAGCTATCATTCCCTTTCCCGGATTGCAGGGATCGGCGCCAACTCTGGAGGAAGATGTTTTATCGCCCGAGGTTCCGGTGAACGGTGACACCTGTGAGGGAACCGATCTGATTGGAATTGCCTCGATACCCCGCGTTCTTTTGTGCAGCGGTATATCCTCTTCCTCGACCTCTTCAACTTCTAGAGAAACCGGGTTGGGTGGAGGAGCGGCAATTGGTTCAGCAATGTCGGCCAACAGCTGTTGAGTCTTTTTAGTCGTTGCCTGCTTGGAGGTCTTTCTCTTTCTGGTTACCGGTCCGGTTGATCGAGCAGTCGCCTTTGATTTCTTATTGGCATCGGCGATTTCTTCTAATATCAGATGTTGTTGGAATAGCCGAGCCGAATCCTCATTTTCTTGAACCGCTTGTTCCGGTGCGGCATCTTCCATTACTTGAACATGTTTGGCCAGACTCGCATTCGTCTGTTCCCTTTCCTTTTGAAGCCGTATGTTCACGACTTCGGCTTCTTGGATCTTCTGAGCCGCAATCTTATTCGCTTTCTCAAGCGCTTTGTCGGCCGCCAGCTTGGCCGCCATCATCTCCGCTAGCTGTTCGGATACCGCTTTTAGTTTGGCTTGGGTCTGGGCATGCTTTTCTTCAAGCGCTGCCACTCTTTCAAGTATTGAACTGGCCTGTATATCGGATTGAAGCAGACCCTCTTCAAAAGTTGCCAGCTTTTGATCCGTTGTCGAAAGTCGTTGGGCAGTGGTGTTGTGACCCTCTTCAAGTGTCACCAGCCTTTGATCCATTAAACCAAGACCGTTCTCCCGATCGGTAGTTCTCTGTGTCGTGGAGCCGAACAATTGGTCGGTCAGGCCGTAGTTATCTTCAACGGCTGTAAGTCGTTGAACCACATAATTCAGTTTTTCACCGGTGGACTCTATCAACCGGTTGGATTTCGTCGCTTTTCCCTTCATTTTCTTCTGCCACAGCATGATGGAAACATTAAAAAATTCCTCGATTAAGTCCATAATCTTGCCCTCGGTTAGAGAAGGCACCGGCGTTTTGTCAGTTTGTGAAGATCTGGGTCGTTCGGTGAGCTGAGGATCTGTTTTAGTTTCAATTCTGTCGACCGTGGGTTCCGGTGGAGGAGGGGCATTCTCGGCCTCATTCGGATTTGGACTGCTGTTGGATTCGGAACCGCCATGATCTTCATGATGAGATCTGGAAAAGTGTGAAGCTTCTTGGTGACCGGGTTCCGATTCTAACCGTGTCATCTCATCGGTTAGCTCCCGTTTCTTAGTCGTTAGCAATTCCAGCACAATTACATCAAGCTGGTTTTTCTCCTCTTCAGGGGCACTTTGTTCATGAAGGTGACGCATATGGTTGTTGAGTTCCATCAACCGGGCGTGCGGTTCAACCATCCTTCCTCTTCGAAGAGCGGTGACCACGCTCTTAGTCTTCGTGAGGTCGAGCACCGACCTTTCCATCTCCACTAACTTTTCATATCTCTGATGAGAAGGATGCGCTGGTAACATGTCGGCATAACAAACCTCATGCCGTTCCAGAGCCCATTGATAATAGACATCGCTCGCAGCATGGGCAAGCTTGAAAAGTTGCTCTATTATTTGGGAAACAAGTTCTTCTCCCATTTGACGAACGTTGTCGTCTGCGATTTCAAATATCTCTGGTTTCCTGGCCGAACCGGTTTCATCATTAACATTTCCGACCGGTTGTTCTTCGACTACCTTCTCCCTTCCTTTATCTAACCGATTTTCCTTAGTGTTATTGGAGTTGGTGCGGCTGGAGCTAGTGGCAGAATCCTCCGGATTAGGAGTGTCGGCTTGGATATTGGCCGATTCGGATGTGTGCAGAACCGCCTTGCATCCGGATTGTTCACCCGTCGGAGTCTTTTTCTTTCTAGACTGCGACCTCCTAGATCGAGTGTTTGATTGTTTATCGGTTGAGACCTTCACTCTACCCGGTTTGGCCGCTTTGTCCAGAAAGTGGGTGAATCTTATTATTTTGCTGGTAGGGATAATAACACCAGGGTCGGTTTCGGCATTTGAGTGACGCATCAGCTTGCCGAGTGAAACGGCGTATCCCCAAGATCGTTTTGAAGACGGATCCACCATTTCACACAGATTGGAGAAGATAACCTTGGCCCAGTTGACGTTAATGTCTCTGACCAAGCCGGTTATCATCTCAATTTTCGAACGTGTGAGGCTATCATAGTTATCTCAATTATCTCGCAAAGTGGTCTGTATTCTGGTTTGAGGTCGGTTTTTTACCGGACACCATTATCGGTTCTTTAGTATCCGATACAGCACAACGAACCGCAAGGAGTACGTCCACGTTTATTTCCACCGAGAAGTCACTCCCTTCTATTGGTAAGCGGAGAACTTCAGCAACCGATTCTTTAGTGAGTGTAAATGATTTTCCACCGATCGCTGCAGATATAACTCCTTCATTAAGTACAGGGGTTTGGAAGAATTCTGTGACCGCGTCTTGATACAGGATGAACGGTCCATTTAGAAAGTGTTCAAGACCCGAGGCAGATATGAGATTTAGCACCTGTTTAGCCCTTATCGATCCGTTGGTTCGAATTTCTTCAAAATCCACTTGGAAGATGTGAGTGAAGAGGACAGAATCACGACCCATTTTGATCGGAGAGACCGGAAGTTGGAAAGATTGATATCTTAAGAAAGAGTTGAATGCTAGAGAGAGAAAGCAGATTCGCGGAAGAAATAAATAAAATGACGAATGAAGGTATTTATAGGCGCGGCCTGGAATACGAACCGTCGGGAACCGTCACATCAAGAAAGAGCGGCAATTTTCCCTCCAAGATGTGTTGGCGGTAAGCCTTTGGGCGGCAACCTTTTGGCGGGAAGTTATTAGGCGGCAATCTTTTGGCGGGAGTTCTTTTGGCGGTAAGCCTTTGAGCGGTTAACCTTTTAACCGATAGTTAAGGAAGTAGTGATTTAATTTAACCGGTAAATACTGAGTCGGTAAGCGATTTTAACCTGTTGTGAATTTAAACCGATTTTCGAACTTTGTAATTTTGAACCGATTTTTGAACTTGATAATTTAAATTCATATTTGATTAACGAAAAAGACATAATAGAACCGATATGAAAATCGGTTTGAAATACAAATACAGGGGTAAGATTAACCGTCCTAGAATCTAAATCATTCTAGAGATTTTGTCATCTGCCATTTCCTCATTGAGGACGTTTGAGGGATTCACCGGTGTACCCGGACCAAAATTTGGAATGTAGGCCCGAATAACCCGGCTCAGTTGAGGAGCATAGCCGAACCGTTTCTTCGTTTCGACCATGGTTCTCAAGTTGCTGAAGATGATCGATGCCCAATTGATAGGGGTATTGCTGACGATATAGGTCATCATATTGAAAGCTCTTCTGGAATAGTTTTGGTTTGGGGATTGGCAGATGATCGATCGGTCAACGATCTCATGCAGAAGTTGGATGTGGGGAGCAAGACTGGCGTTGAGGCCATGATTTTCCAATGGTGTTTCGGAGCCGGAGAACAGTTTAGCGTAATCAATAGCTGCCCTACCCACCCTTGAAGGAGAGTCCGAGAACCCCTCGGTCGGAAGATTAAACATCCCGGCGAGTCCGCTCTCAAGGAGAATGATGACATTGTTTTTCATAGAGGATACAATCGCACCGTTGAGCATATAGGCATTGTTGAGAAATTCCAGTACCTCTAGAATGAATAGAGGTCCGGATTCTTCCAAGAAGACACGAAGTCCGGTTTCGTCTAGGGATTCAAAGATTAACTCCCTAGTTTCCATATCTTCCATGTCGAGTAGAGAATCGAAATCGATGCAAAGATAATTTTTAAGAGTGCGATGAGACATTTTTCAGATCTTGCTTAGAGAGATAAAGAGTTTAAAAATATTTTGTTATGAGGTGAATTGGGATGAAAGGGGGAGGTTTCTTAAATAGATTTGAAATGGGAGGGAAAGTAAGAGCATTTAATGTTAATATTCCATTTTGTCTCATTAATGCTGGGAATATTTATGTTTTCAAAACGCCTTGGGAAGTGGCGTTTTTGACCGGTTACGGAGACCGAGGCTGAGAATCTAGTTGAAAATTAAGTAAGTTTGTGGAATTTCCCATGTAGTTGGAAATCAAAGTTACTAGATTTTCATTAATGAAAAGTGGATTACATTAAACTGGAGGAAACATAAGTTAAACCGAAAGGAATCATAATCGAGTAGGATAAAAATACAACCGGTGCATGAAGCAAAATGACCGGTTGTCCGAAGGAGTGACTAATTGCCGGAGGAGGTGAGGTGTCGGTTCTTCTTCTTCTAAGCTTTCTCAAACCTCTCATAGAAGGAATCGGCGGAATCCCTGGTCAAGACCTGGGATTGGTTCAGCCCTTCGAATGGACAAAGCGGAACCCCAAGTTCGTTGAGAAGAGAGCTGATTTGAGGAATGAGGCCGGTATGACGGGTAGTGATCATCTAGATCAGGATGTCAAACAGCAGCCTAGACCAATTGACCGGAGTATCAGTTATGATAGCGGTCATGATATTGAAGACAGTTGCACAGTAGGTGTTGGTTACATCCTTTCCCAGGATGGCCCTACCGATGATGTCATTGAGGAGCTAATATTCAGCCCTCAAAGATGACCGAGCTCCGTGGTCATCGACCGGAAGGTTGGAGCGAGAGAAGTTCAAAGAGATTTCGGCTTTTAGTTCAGCCAAAACATTTAGGTCAGTAAGACCTTCCTTCATAAGGTCTTTCACCGAGAAAAATCACGCTCGGAGAAATCAAACATCGTTCCTCTAACCCTGGATTGGATAAGGGTATCAAAGAAAGGGGTACCACGGAAGACTCTAGCATTTTGGAAAAATTCAGTAACAGTTTCAGGAAAGATGACATGTTGTTCATCTAAGAAAGGCTTCAGACCGATACTTTCCAGAGATTTAATCATTTTGAAGATCTCATAGTATTGTGTCCCATGTGTTGAGTCAAAATCCACTTGGAGAATGTTTTGAAACTGAGACATTTTTGTCTTAGTGAGATAATGGGTTGATATTGTAGATATTTGTCTGATGTACATCTAACTTATATATTAGTTGAAGGATGATATAGGTGAATAGTATTATCCAGTGGGTAGCAGGTAATTTAGTTTATTAACCATAGGATAAAAAAACTTGCATGAATTAGGAGTGTTTATAGTCTAAGAGTGTGAGTCATAGACCTGGACAGTGAGAGATATCATATCTTCACGTCTTTTGAGGCATGATTGTTTTGTTTTGAAAATGTATCTTTTTAGAACAGGTACATCTAAACACAGACAGTTGTTCCATTTTTGTAAGAAAGCTAAATATTCCAGAATTTATTATATTCAAACCGGTCGGTTTTTAGTCATTGGTCCCGATGCAGTTAATTAGTGTAGGTACTAAGTAACTGGTCGGTTTACTGTAACTGATAAGCAAAGCGGTTCTTCAATAAATACGATGGTAAATTCGGTTTCCGACATTTTAAGAAGAACTGTCGGTTTTTGTCTGTCCGAACCAATTTTCCCTTTAGAAATTAGAGGTTTAAGAAATGAGTTGATTAATATCGGTTAAGCCGAGTATGTTTCTGAAGTAAAAAACATAGCTTCCTGCAGAGGCTTTGTGAAGATTTCGGCTACTTGTTGTTCTGTTGATACGTATTACAGCCGGATATGCTTCTGCATGACATGTTCCCGGATGAAATGATGCCTTATGTCGATGTGCTTGGTTCTAGAGTGTAGAACCGGATTGTACGTGATTGCTATGGCACTTGTGTTGTCACAGAATATAGGAGACTCTTCAGCGGTGATGCCGAAGTCCTTTAGTTGCTATTGAATCCATAGGAGTTGTGAACAACAACTTTCGGCTACCAGGTATTCAACCTCTGCGGTTGATGTAGCAACCGACGTTTGCTTCTTGTTGTGCCATGAAACAAGTCGATCACCTAGGAATTGGCATGTTCCGCTGGTACTTTTTCTGTCAACTTTACAACCTGCATAATCTGCATCAGAATAACTTGTGAGGTTAAACGATGAGTCCTTTGGATACCACAGACCGACTTCAGGGGTTCCCTTTAGATAATTCAGGATTCTCTTAGCGGTTGTATAGTGAGACTGTTTAGGATTAGCCTGGAATCTTCCACACACTCCGACTGTAAATAGTATGTCTGGTCTACTTGTTATCGGGTATAAAAGTGAACCGATGATTCCACGATAGACTGTCAGGTATACTCCCTGACCGTCATCATCTTTATCCAACTTGATTGATGAGCTCATTGGAGTGGCGGCAGATGAGCATGTGTCCATCCCAAATTTCTTTAGAAGTTCCTTTGTATATTTGGGCTGACTGATGAAGGTTCCTCCTTCGAGTTGTTTAACCTGAAGGCTCACATATATTTGAACAAGTAGAATGTGCCCCTTTTTCTCAAATTTAAATAAGGTTTTATCCACTAAACCTATGGTAAAATCATGATGCATCAGAAATGCGGTTAATGTATCATACCAAGCTTTAAGAGCTTATTTTAAACCGTAAAGTGCTTTATTTAGACGATATACGTGATTAGGCAGGTCAGCATTTTTAAAACCACGTGATTGTTTAACATATACTTCCTCACGTAGGTCACCATTTAAAAATGCACTTTTAACATCCATTTGGAAAACTTTAAAATTTTTGAATGCAGCAAAGGCTAGAAAAATCCTAATGGCTTCAATCTTAGCTATAAGAACAAATGATTCTTCAAAATCAATGCCTCTTCCTGTTTGTATCTTTGTGCCACTAATCTAGCTTTGTTCCTCGTAACTGAACCATCTTCATTGAGTTTATTTCTGAATACCCATCTTGTTCCTATGACCGGTTGATCTTTCGGTCTAGGGACTAGGTACCAGACTTTATTACTCTCAAACTGGTTTAACTCTTATTGCATTGCCAAGATCCATTCCGGATCCGTCAATGCTTCATCCACCCTTTTCGGCTCAATCTAGGATATGAAAGCGGAATTAAAATATTCCTCCAGTTTTTGTCGCCTAGTTTGGACGGATTTTGAAGAGTTACCTATAATAAGCTCAGGAGGATGATTTGTGTTCCTTTTGAGATTCGGTTCAGGAGTGTCTACCAAATCACCGTTTGTTTGATCAAGGCTAGACATATCGGTAGGTTGATCAATAGTGTTAGACCGACTAATTTCCTCAATTTGAACCGAGGTGTCAGCTTACTACTATGTGGAAGCTTGATCCGGCTGGGTTTCAACAACACCCATTTGGTCATGGATAAACCGTCTGAAAACCGGAACCTCATCTTCACTATCAGAATGGATATTATTATTTTCAGCCTATTGTGTAGATCAAGAAATGATGTAGTGTTACTTTCAACCGATTCATCGAATACAACATGAAAAGATTTTTTCACGGTTAAAGTTCTAGTATTATATACTCTATATGCTTTACTAACTGGTGAGTAACCTAGCATGATCCCAATGTCGGATTTTGCATCAAAAGCAGATAAGTAATATTTACCATTGATGTGAATATAACATTTACAACCGAAAATTTTAAGATACCGAATCTTAGGAATTATATCAAAATACACCTCATACGGTGTTTTGTTGTGAAATTTGTTAATCAAAGATCGGTTTTGTGTATAACATGCAGTATTGATAGCTTCAGCCCAAAATTTCTAAGCAACACCAGAATCGGCTATCATAGACCTTGCGGCTTCCTTGAGAGTTTGGTTTCTTCTCTCAGCCAGTCCGTTCTGTTGAGGAGTTCTAGCACTAGACAACTCGTGTCTAATGTCGGATTCATCAAGAAATGCATTTAGAGTACTATTTGTAAATTCGGTTCCTCTATCACTCCTAATGTTGTTTATGCGTGTTGATTTTTCATTTTGTAAACGTTTAAGCAATATAATTAAATTTGATGCGGTTTCACGTTTAGATGCCAAAAATATAACCATGTATATCTAGAATAATCATCAACAACCACCATAGTGTAAAGCATACCACCTAGGCTGGTGACCCCAATTGGTCCAAATAAATCCATGTGAAGAAGATCTAAACATCGGTTAGACTGAATGTGTCCTTTACTTTTAAAGATTGACTTAGTCTTTTTACCCATTTGACATGCTGAACATACATTATCCTTATTAAATATTATATCAGGAATTCCTTCAACTAGCTTTTTACAACGGATATAGTTTAAGGTTTTAAGGTTTAAATGGTTTAGCCTTTTATGTCATAGCTAGGTTTGATCGGTTTTAGCTACCATGCAAACAGGATGTTCTACTTCATTTTTCCAGTTTACCTTGTATATATTTCCTAACATATTTCCGGTTAGAAGTGTGTTACCCTGAGAATTTTTAACTAAACATGCATGCCTAAGAAATTCTACAGTATATCTAGCATCACACATCTGACTACTACTTAGCAGGTTAAAATGTAGATTTTCAACTAAAAGTACATTGTCAATTGTTAAATTACCATGGACAATCTTACCCTTGCCCACAGTTATACCTCTTGAGTTGTCACCGAAGACAATTATTGCACCAGTTTCTATTTTGATGTCGGTTAGAAGGTTGTTGTTTCCAGTCATGTGTTTGGAGCAACCGCTGTCCAGGTACCACTCAGAGTTTCCTAGCCATTTCTTCATATCCTGCAAAATATACATATTTACAACTATTTGGTACTCACATTTACTTGGGTCCACACTTGATTAGTCCCTTGGGTATCAAGACATTGATAAGTCGGACAACTTTCCCGGTTATGGTTCTAACTAATTTTCCTGTACTCGGTCTGACTTCTGTCTGTTTTCCTAAGAGTGCCTTGTTTTGTGGTGGCCTTTGGTTTATTCTATGTAGTCGTGGATCGGCTTGTTTACCTTTTGGCCGGTTGGCTTTCCTTCTCTCAGGATGAAGCCATTTTTCGGAGTCATTTGGACTTACATAGATTATTTCTTCTTCCGGTTTTGAGTCACTTTGTTCCTCATCGTCGGTGGAAGAGCTCTTTTTTTTTTTTTTTGGGAAAACAGCTTAGTGCCATTTCATTAAAAAAAACCCAAAAGAGCGGAAAAAATACAAAAGTTTAAGATCAGATCTAGACAATTTCTAGATTTGACAATGAAACAATAATTGAATTACAGACAATAACAATAATCAATTAGCGCCTACAGCGTTTTTACTTTTATTCTACTTGTGACCTTCTCAAACGAAATATCCCATATATGACAGAGCTTTCTATTCTCTTCATTCCTTTCGATTCCTCTCCAGGATTGAATGAGTGCATTTCCATCTGAAGTTATATCTCTCCAAATATCTTCAGCGGTTCTACTTCTTCCACTGTGAGTTCTTGAATTTCTTTCTTTCCAGATATTGTAGATTACTGCTCCAAAGTAGCATTTCAACATACTTACATAGAAGGATCTTCCTTTTGCTTTATTCTTCATCCACTCTTGGATTTCTTCCCATATTCTTGGAAAGTTGATGATGTTCATGTTTGCAGCATACATCCTCCAGATTTGTATTACAAAAGAGCATTCCCCAAAAAAATGGTTTATGCTTTCCTCAACTACCGAACATAGGATACAGTTGATATCAGGAATGTTTATATATTTTCGAATTCTATCTTTTGTTGTCAACCTTTTCCTGTATACCAGCTAGAGAATAAATTGGTGACGAGGAATAATCTTTGGAGACCATACCACATTATGCCAATCTACCTCCTGTCCTCTTGTTCTAACAATTTCCCATGCCTTTCCTGTAATAAACTTCTCATTGCTTTCTGTTTTCCAGCATATTTCATCATTATTTTCATTGAGTTGCTTCTGCCTCATTAGGTTTAGGATTCTATCACCTTCTGGAATACGCCTCAAAAGTGAATCACATCTACCTTCATATACGTCTCTAAATGAGTACTTGATGTATTCTCTTCTAACTCTGTTTCCTTGCATTTCTTCTTTGAATATAATGGGAATATTATCCAGCCAAGGATTATGCCAGAATAGTACTCCTCTTCCATTTCCAATTGTGGTTTTCACCATTTGAAAGGCATCTTTTCTTGTTTTTATGATTTTCTTCAATGACCATGCCATTCTTTCGTTGATGCTTAGTGTCCAGATACTCTGCTCTTCTTTCATAAATCTTGTATGCACCCATTTGACCCATAGGGAGTCCGCTTTTTGCTCCAACTCCCATAAGCTCTTGATGGTGAGGGCTTTGTTCCATTCAACACAACTTTTTATTCCTAGTCCTCCTTCTTCTATGGGAGTGCAAACATCCTCCCATTTGACTTTTTTTCCTCCTTTACCTTGTGTTCCCCATATGTAGTCTCTCATGATTCTATCGAGTTCAGCCATTACTTTCTTTGGGATGACTATCTGTTGTGCCCAGTAGCCAATAATTCCAAAAATGACTCTTTTAACAAGCTCGATTCTACCTGCATAAGACAGTTTTTTCGTAGCCCAACCCAAAACAGAATTTCTAACCTTTTCTACCAGTTGTCTAAAGTGATTGTATCGGAGTTGTTTTGATGACAGGGGTACTCCAAGGTATTTCACTGGTAGTTCACCTTCCTTGATTCCCATAATATTGAAAATATTTTCTTTCCTTTCTTCATTAACCCCTCCATAAAAAGCCTGACTTTTGTCCTCATTGATGTATAGACCTGTAATACTCGAAAAGATTGTTAGAGCTTCTTTGATTATACTAACAGATTCAACATCCGCATAAGCCACAAAAAATAGATCATCTGCAAAACATATATGGGTTATTGCTTCTTCTTTGCAGTACGGGTGAAATTTGAAATGATGACTTCTCAGAAGCATTTTTAAAATGCAGTCAAGAATTTCCATTATTAAGACGAATAAGTAAGGAGATATAGGGTCTCCTTGCCTTACTCCCCTTTCACCCTTGAAAAAGCCTCCATGAATACCATTCACGCTCACAACAAAGTGAGGAGTGGAAACACATTGCATAATCTAATCAATGAAAATAATTGGAAAACCTGCAGCAAGGAGGAATTCGTGGATTGATCCCCATCTGATCGAGTCAAAAGCTTTTTTAATGTCAATTTTGAAAGCCACACGTGGCGATATGTTTTTCTTTCCATATCCATTCAATAAGCTCTGCATGAGTAGGATGTTATGGGAAATAGAGCGTTTGGGAATAAATGCTGATTGCTCTAATCCTACAAGTTTATCAATAACTGTTTTTAAACGTTGCGAAATAATTTTTGAAATAATTTTATAAATAACATTGCAACATGAAATAGGACGAAAGTCCTGAATTTTTTCCGGAATTGAATTCTTAGGAATCAAATTCAACACTGTGACGTTCCATTGCTTCAACATTTTCCTGTTTTGGAAGAATTCCAAAACCCCTTCGCTTACATCTTTACCCACTATTTCCCAGTTTTCTTTGAAGAAGTTCGCGTTGAAACCATCTGGCCCTGGGCTTTTATCCCCTTTCATCGAAAACACAGCTTTTCTAACTTCTTCCATACTAACTATTGTAATCCATTTGTTACCACTTTCTTCACTGATTTTCCTTTGCACAATCTGTTGAAGCAATCTTCGGTTGTCCTCTATTGTTGTGCTAGTTTCTGTTCCAATCAGCTCTTTGTAGAAACTTATTGCTTCCTCATGAACTGCTTTTTGTCCTTGTAAAACATCTCCATTTGAGTTTGTGAGCCTTAGGACCTGATTTCTGAAATTCCTTGATGAACATTTTTTATAGAAGAAAGAAGTATTCTTGTCTCCTAATGAAAGCCAATTTTCTCTAGATTTTTGCTTAGCAAAACTTTCCTCTTTAGAACAGAGGTCTCTGAATCGCGTAAGAGCCTCTTTTTCCTCTTCCCTGTTATAAGGTAGATTTGGGGCTCTTAGTGCCTTGCTTTGTATTTCCTCTAGTTTCATTCTGGCTTCCTCTACTCTTTTAGAAATCCCACTATATTTTTTCCTGTCTAGTTTATTCAGCTTCCCTTTCAGTAATCTTAGTTTCTCACAAACTCTAAACATCTTTGTTCCATTAATTCTGATGTTCCAAGTTTCATTAAGGATTTTATTAAATTCTTCATCTTTCATCCAGAAGTTGAAGAACTTAAAGGGTCTTTTCTGTTTTTTCTCCTTTTCCCAAAAGAATTTCAAAGGGCAGTGATCAGAGATACCTGGTTGCAAAACCTGTATTTGGCTTCTTGGGTAAAATTCCACCCATTTTTCATTCACTAGGCCTCTATCAATTCTGCTCTTTCTCATGTTGTCCGCCCCTCTTGTAGTTGACCATGAAAATAGATTACCTGAGAAAGACGGTTCAATGCAGTTTATGTCTCGAATGCATTCATTGAAATCTTGCATGTCTTGTGTTATGTCTGTCTCAGACTCTCTTTCATTCCTGAATCTTGTAACATTAAAATCTCCCATAATAACCCATGGTTCGTCGTCCGTAATGCTTCTTCTTAAATCATTCCAAAGTGTCTTCCTCTCTGTCCCAGAGTTGCTTGCATAAACTACCGCAAAAAATATTTTTACCCTTGTCATCAGATTGATAACCTCTGTCAAAATAACTTGCTTGCTTTCAAAAATTTTCTTGATTTCAACCCTTCTTTTATCCCATCCTACCCAGATTCTACTTTTAATCCCATCAGAGTTATGAATAAATTCCCATTCTTCCTTGAAGCAACCTTGGGCAACATTCTCTATTTGACTTTGTCTGACTTTTGTTTCAATAATTCCAAATACTGTGATTTCATTCTTCTCTGCTATTCTTCTAACTTCTCTTCTTTTTATGGGGACATTTAACCCTCTAATATTCCATGTCATTAAGTTCATTAATGAAAAGAAGATGTTCCAGCTTTACTTCCCCTTCCTTTACTTTTTCTTCCTTTCTGTTTTTCCCATATAGCAGGGCTATAAGGAATTGTATTTTCCTTAATTTTCTTACCTTCTTGTTTTGGGATTTTTGTGTTTCTCTGGTCAACTTTTTTTTGAATTGGAGATTGTACAGTTTCAATCGATTCAGCTGCCTCTTCTTTATCTTTCCCATTTCCTTCACCCACTTCCCCTTTCTTGCTTTCTCCCACACTTTCCCTTTCCACAACCTCTTCGGTATTGATTCTTGCTTCCAATTCAAGTTTCTTTGTTACCTCTTCATTCTCAGCCTTTGATTCTGAATCTCTTACCACTCTGTCTTCCTTCCCCTGTTCTTCAAAACCATTTTCTGAATTTCCTTCCTTATCTTGATCCTTCTGTTTACTCAATACTGATTCTTTAGTAACCATTTTCTGTCTTTCATTCTCAACCTTTTCCTTTTCCAACATTTCTTGTTCTTCTTTTTGTTTCTTTTCTGTCTCTGTCTTTGTCTCTTTCTCGATCTTCTTCTTCCTTTCTTCTTCAATTATTTTCGGGCACTTGTAACAGACATGTTCGAATGTATTACAGTCAAAGCATCTATTCGGCCTCCACTCATATGAGATTCTCATAATTGTGGGTTCACCTTTTCTGTCTGTTACCGTCATCTGGTATGGAAGATTTGATCTCGGGTGTATCTCAATGCACATCCTAGCATAAGTCATATGCTCACCTTTTTCTGTAGTTGGGTCCATGTTGAGTGGACTCCCCAATAGGCTCGCAAAGTGACTTAATGCTTCAGGGTTATACATGTGGGGAGGGATGTTGCGCAATTGGAACCAGATTTGCGCAGTTTCTTTGGGCTTGCTGAAGAGGTTCATACCTTCTGTCCATTTTTCGAGTTTCATGTAGTTTTTTCCAACAAATGTGTGCCCATTGATCAGAATACTTTCGAGATCTGATCCTTCTTTGAATTTGAGAAAGTACAAGTCATGAATGTTTGATGTTACCTTTTCTAGACCATTTTCCCCCAATTGTTCCATTAGAGTTTTTTTGGTTACTAGAAATGGCACCTTATTTCTTCCGATGAAGTTTCCCACTATGACATTCTTCCATGAATTTACGCAGTTTTCCTCAACTTCTTGGGGTAGTTTGAATTCAAACGGGGAACCGATAATTTCAACTTTTGGCTTAAATGTTCCAAGAAAAATCTTTCCCCTCTCTTGAACTGGATTGTCAGCTTTTGTTTCCCCTATGTTCTTCTGCCCTACATTCTGTTTCTGTTGTTCATTCTGCTCGTTACTCTGGTTTTGCCCTGTTTTCTGATCCTTCCCTTGAGTTTTTCTTTGTTCTTCAGCTTTCTTCCAGACCTGGTCTACATTCCAATTAGAATTGTTCTTGATGAAGTAGACTCTGGTTTTGGGGCATTTAGAGAGCTCTCTCAAAGTTTCAACAGACCAGCTCACAATAGTATCGTACTCCTCTTTTTTGAGGAGATTCCAGTCTTGTAGGTAATGTAGGTTGAGCTGCTCTGTGTACTGTTGGCTTTTCTCTTTGCTTAAAACGATTTGGCCTTTCTTTCCCAGTATCAATAATTTCGTTATCTAATTTCTAAGTCCTTTCAGATTGGCCCTTTCATTAAAACCAACCCTCCATTTCCTCGGGTCTGTTTCTTTACCCAATACTTTCGCTACCATTCTTTGTATTTTTCCTGTTTCACCCAGATTTTCTGCATTAATTCTTTCTCTTTTCAATTCTTTCTGAATTATTTTCTCTGCTTCTTCGTCTGAGTCAGGTATCTCAATAGTCTCAAGTTGAATTTGATTCCCATTAGAATCCGAGTTAATGACCTGTGCATTTTTATTTCCTAGACTATTTTCCAGAACTACTCTATCTTTTCCTAGAGCATGTCCTAGACTATCACAATCTAGGCTATCAGCATGTATTCCACTAACAGTTCTATTATCATTTTCATTCATCTCATGAGTGTTATTGGGATTGGTAAAAAACATACCTGGCGTGTTGACTGCAAAATCTTTATTATTGCTCTTGCTCACGTCAGTCAGATTTCCACCATTTCCTCCTGGCTTTGGAGACCCATGATTTTCAAAGAGGATATTCGTGTGATTCTCTCCTAAGCCTATGTGGAGGTTAGTTGCATTCGAATTTTCTATCTTAGGATCAGGGGAGCATGTGCTGGATTCACCCATTGCCCGATTAAGAGAGTTGGCCGGGCTTGTACCAACTGTTGACAAAGAGGGAATTTCCCGTACTGCTGAAGCTACAATGTTTGCAAAAGTCATATTTAAAGTGGCCGACATGGACGGATTCGTGTCAGCGAAGCTTTTAACAACTTTACAGTACACATAGGTTTGAAATTGATTTCCTGATGTACTCTAGTCTTGACCGAGAGATCGATGAGTAGATTTAGTAGATTTCTGCGAAAAGACGACCCTTCCGACCGAGAGATGAAATCACGACGCACACGGAACACGGATCGCACAAATCGTACAGATGGCACAGTTCGCACGGCAACGAATGGTGTGTGATTTCTTTGCGACTGCAATCGAGGGTTTATTCAACGACGATTACGACCGCGACGGCATATCGCGGCACACACGGCACGCTGATCGCACAGTTCTCATAAATATATTTAGTTATATATTATTGCACCTAGAATGCTCGTTTTCCTCTTGACAAATCTTACGAAGGGAAGATTGTCTTTTGTGAGCTTCATTTTGTCGGAGTGGTTCCGGTTTGTGGATTTGTTGTTTTTGTATCCAAGACCAAATTTGCATTTGGGATGTGTCTTATACTTAGACAACTGGTTCACCATTTCACTAGATCTTTTCCATGCGGCTATTCTATACCTGGTTCGTGCATCTTCCTCTTTGGTCAACTCTTGAACTGACTCCTTGAGCTGTTCAGTCTCAGAGGATAGTTCAGGTGATGCCTCGGTTTCTAGGATTTCATCAGGTTGAATACTATTGGTTTTCAGGTTCGGATCGGGTTGGTGCTATGGATTCTGTTCCAAAGTTAAGTCGGGTTTGTATTAAGGTTAATAGGTTCTTGTACTCTACTACCATATCATTGAGTGCATTAAATAACTCATCTTTAATAAATTCTTCACAAGAAGTATCACATAGATGTTCTTCGTTTGCCATAAGACAGGTGAGTTCATCATCGCTGTCACTGTGAGCCCATAGACTTCCTCCATCATCGGTTATTAGTGCTTTCTGAACTTCTCTTCCTTCACCGGTTTGTGGATAGTTGTTTCTTTGGTTCTGATCATCTGGTTTCCGGTCATCACGTCTTGGTTTTCTGCATTCCCACCTGAAATGTCCCAAACAATTACAATTATAACATCTAACATTAGATTTATCACCGTAGTTATAGTTGTTGTTTGTCGGTTGGCTTTTCTTCATGAATCTGTCACACTTCTGTGCAAGCATTGCCATAGCATCCTCAGTGAACTGTTCGGCGGTTCTGATCGGTGCAGGAGCAACCGGCTCTATAGATGTGACTAATGCCTTAGTAGAGGTTGAGGCTGAAACTTCATCCTCGATCATGGATCTCATTTCAAACTCATATGCCTTAAGATCTTCGAATACATCATGTAGCTTCATCTTGTTTAGGCAGTTTGATTCCCTCATCATCATCGTATTTATGTCCCATGCACTTGGAAGAGATCTTAAAGCTTTGATGATAGTTTCCTTGTTATCATACTTCTTTCCAAGAGTTGAAAGCTCGTTTATCACATTCGTAAACCGGTCACTATAATCCCTCATGGTTTCTCCTGGCTTCATCTTGATGTTTTCAAACTTCTGGGTAGCCACCATTATCTTATTTTCTCTGGTTCTTTCATTCCCTTCATGAAGTTGAATCACGGTTTCCCATACTTCCTTTGAGGTTTTGCAGTCTTTGACCTTATAGAGGGTGTTTCTGTCCAAACCTTTAAAGATATGTTTTATGGCGTGATTATCCAGATTATTTCTCCTCTTATCCTCAGCTGTCCAATCCTTTCTATCTTTATAAATTATTACCGGTCCTTCGGTTAGGATAAGCGGCATCTCATCATCCATGGTGATAAGGTGCAGGTGCATGCATACCTTCCAGTTGGCGAAATCATCACCTTCTAGCATCGGGGGCTTATAGAAATTCATGCTTGCTTGCTTCGGGTTGCTTGAGTATTGAAACTAACTGCTCTGATACCAATTGTTAGGATCTAGGTCGCAGTTGGGGAACTGGGGTCTGGCCGGTTTACACCTTTCACTCAACGGTTAGCGCTAATCCGGTTAGAGATTAACACCGGGTTTCAATACTACACAAACTGTCACAAACCCTTGAACCGAGTTCAAGTGCGGAAGTGGTTTGTTTCAGGTTGAAGCAACACACACACAGGATGAATAAAGATAGGTTTGGATAAAGTCGTTTTGGATAAAGTAGGTCGGTTTGAGGTTCAGTAAATCGGTTAAAATGATGTAAATCGGTTAGAGCGGTACAAGTCGGTTAGTATGAGTAGGTTAGAACGTAGAGCCGAGAGAAAGTAAAGAACAAGACAGATTTTTATGGATGTTCGGAGATAAAACTCCTACATCACCCCTTTTTCTCGAAACCGCGAGAAGAATATTCACTAAGGAATACACAAACACAATATCCGATCGAGACTAATTTGTTGCTCGATAAACACTCGTACAATTTTCACAGAAATTGTAATCTCACTTCAAATGCACACTTAAGCTTTAATCTTGTAGAGAGATAAACACAACTTTGTAACTTGGGTTGTTGGAACTCTTAGAACTACATTTACTCCTCTTCAGCTCCTTCTTTTATAGGTGAAATGTGTCAACGGTCACATTTCTTCCTTGAATCTAATTGGTTGAGCATAGGTTCAGTGTTTCAGACCTGGCGGTTTAAGCTTCCAATGCGTAGGTCAAACCGGCTAGGTTTGTCTTTTACTTAATATGGCAACTGTCGGTTGGACAGTTGCATGCACCTGGAAGGTTGCGCCTCTGACTTATTCTAGAATGGAAAGATCTCTTCAGACAATCTTCTGCAACCTGCAGAGTATCATCAGACTTGTATGGATATGGCAATGTTATAGTCTGACCAATATTCTGACCAAGTAGAAGGCAGAAAGTTGGATGCATAGGGTAGGTGCTAGGGGACTTAACTCTCATTTCCTTGTATTAATCTTCGGTGATGAAAATCGGTTATTTTGTTTCACAATCGGTTTTTGCATCATAAAACCGAATGTACTATCTCAGTAGTAATAAAATAAACACTTAGTCAAATTTATTAAATGTCCTTTCATACTTAGACTCTAAGTCGACTTTGTTCAAAACCATCATTTATCATACTAATTATTACTCTCATTAA
>NW_025919284.1:5000-22500 GCF_907164915.1 Impatiens glandulifera
TAATGAAATTAAATGGATAACTCAAAGCTTCTGTGAGCAACGGCCTTAATAAAATTTCCTTAGACTGCACATATTCACAACTGACATAAAGCTTAAGTGCAATACAAGGAATATATTGTCATGCAGTAAACTATATGGGGAGCAAATTAATACATAAAGGATACAACATGGTATATTGTTCCTAATGGTTTACAGCTACCATTCAATTGATAATATGAAACTTAACTAAATCTGCATATTAATCGTCAAATAACAGCGATAACCCCATGCCCCAAGGAAATAAATAGGAGAAAAGGAAATGCTAATTTCATGTTCCATCTATCTCATAATGCAAAGACCACCATTTTTTGTTAGTTAAGGACAGTTATTCAAGGAAAGACGAAGAGAGCTAGAAAAGGTAATCAATTAATTTCACCTGTAAGAGTGATAGGTCCCTTAGAATTTCAATGTTGTCTGGATCAATCCTTAAAAGCATTTCTGTAGTACTTAATTGCCTCTCTGTATTCTCTGTCTGACCGATATATGAGACCATAAACATGCCAGCAAACATGACTTTTGAGATCATTCTGTGTCAAAGAAAATGTTGGAACAAATATTACTCAATAATTTTATCCTATAATATGGTGCAAAAGCTAAACCAGCACTTACAACAAAGTGGAAGGACAAAACAGGCATAAATACAAGGCATGGAAAATTTATTCTAACCTTCAGTCCAAGCCGTACAAGTTCATAAGCTTCTGCTTTGCGGTCCATGCAGTTCAATGTCAAACCCTTCATTGATAAGGTTTCTGGAAACCAAGAAAAATAACATATAAATGAAGAACCCTCAAAGAGAATCACGACACATACCAAATTGGTGCAAGAACCATAAAACAACATGCTAAACAAATTTTGGGCCACACACACCACATCATCAACAGTGGCTGCAGAAATCTATCACTTCCAAATTGTCATAATTCCTATAATCAAACAAATGCTATGCCAGCTCTATTACCTTTCCATTTTATTTCACAAATACATATAGAACTAGATAGACATTCATATGCATGTTACATGGACTATTTGGATACACTTTATGTTTCTGGATCTATCTTACTAAGTTCTGATTTTAGACGTGATCTCATCTAGATCATATCCACTGACATAAAAAGTGTTTCCAAATGAAGCCACAATTTAACTCCCCCCAATTTTGAGCTACAGTTGAGGAGAAGATAAAGAGGAATAGGAAGGTAGCATATCCTAGAACCATGAAGATAAAGAAGAACAGGGGGTAGCACATCCTAGAACCCAGAGAAAAAAGGAGGATATGTCGTGTGCAATAAAGAGGAAAGACAGTATAAGAGAACATTCAATTAAGGAGGATAGATGGCAAAGAACTAATCAAAGGACAAATTGTGCCAGGGTTAATGAAGAGAATGATTTTCCAATAAAAAAAATAATGATGAGGTGTTGCAAGTATATATAATGTCCTTAGAGTGTCTAAGGAACATAAAGATAGGTAGGAGAGAATATTACGATCAATATGGATTGGGACATTATGATAGGGTCAAAGTGGTTTAATTCTTATTTGAAGCAAATTACAACTACATATAATGTCAGCCTATACTACTTACGACTGCCACAATATTCACATTAATGTATGCATATTAGCAAGAACACACTTTCAACTGAATCATAAATGTTTTAATTTGACGCTCTTTAGATTCATGCACATAAAACAAAAATTCATTAAGAAATATATTTCATAGTCAAAGAAGTGAATAGCCCACATAATAACATATAATATGCATCGTAACACAAATCCAATGAAATAATAGGCCATGTAATACTGCTTACCTCCATGGTTTGGAAACTTCTTCAATATGGCATCTGCTGCCTTCAAACCCTTCTTATACTGCTTTGTTTCATATGATTTCTGCAAGTATGACATTCATTAGGGCACGTATCCACTGTAACTATCACATACAGATATCTAAACAGTGTTGGTCATTATTGGAACTTAACCATAAAAGAAATTCCCATACAACATCGTTAACAGTTGGAACTTTTCACAACCATGATTTCGAAACTAAACAAAAAATAAATCAGATTCGATTGCCACTAAGAACGCTCTGAATTCAAAGGGTGGCATTATAGCAACCACCCAAGGAAAAAATTCGGGTCACAAAAAAAAGAACTAAACTGAAAAAGAATAGTATGTCACCTAAAATCACTCTTAGAAACTTGTGATTACATTGAAATGAACTCTGATTTGCTGTCCATGTATAACCAAAGATTCAAAATATTATGTTACCAGGAAAGTCTCAAACCACAAAAATAATTCAGAGAAAAGAAAATGGCCTATCTTTCAGGCCACTTATCTCCACTTTTTCCAGTGGAACAAAGGTTTCCATAGGGAGTGTTCTTCTTTAGAGTCATAAGGAGAAACGGAGAAAAGAAAACTTGGTTTTATGGCCTGTTTTATTGGATGCT
This sequence comes from Impatiens glandulifera, assembly GCF_907164915.1. Taxonomy (NCBI): domain Eukaryota; kingdom Viridiplantae; phylum Streptophyta; class Magnoliopsida; order Ericales; family Balsaminaceae; genus Impatiens; species Impatiens glandulifera. Next base: position 7,473 of record NW_025919284.1, read on the forward strand.
CAGAATGTGAAACTTCGAACTGATTTTGATGAAATTTCAGTATGTTGTTTCCAGCAAGAATAGCTGTACATGGCCCATTGTGATACATGACATGTTCATTATTATAATTTGTGAAACCTGCCATATTCTTGTTGATTCTTCTTGGAGTTCAACTTAGAGAAGAAATATTCTTAAAGCTAACCAACATTGAGACTTTTGTTCATTCTGTACCTCTAATGGACACAACATGATTCCATCCAATGGGTTTCCTGATATAATCGGATATGTCGAAGTATGTATTTTCTCAACTAAGTAGCTTTTTTTGTTATCATTCACTATGGTACAAAATACTTCTAATTACCCAACCATGTGTCATTGCCTGATAGTCCCTTCGAAACCCTAATATCTAATTTGTATCACACTATGACTATTTTGGAACTGTGTTTTTTTCTGTTAATATTAGCTGGTGAAGGAGATGAGTTTGTTTCTTGGGTAGCTCTCTTGTTCTGTTGGCTCCTTTGATCAGTATCTCTTTCCTAAGGTTATGAGGACATCTATTCATGAATATTTACAAAAAATGTCCTTCAAGCTATAAACCCATGTATAATTAGGGTCTTATGGTACCTCAAAACACTTTATTAGCAAGCATGAGTATCTTATTGCTGATGTGGTTTGCAAGCCCTTGAGGGCTTACACTTTTCATCCCTAGCAAAATTAGGTTTTATACTGTAAAGAAAACTTGATGCTTGCTCAGTAAGAATAGGTAATAACTATGGTTACAAATGTGTTTCAGATGTTCAAAATAGGAATGCTAACACTCATGCTCATTTAATCAAGTTTGTGATGAATAAAAGTAAAGAACCTTGTCCGTCTACAATTATGATGCCATAGCACTACAAAATCTAATGGTACAAGACCTAGAAAAGTTCCACACTAATGTAGCAAAAGATAATATTAAAATTGTATCACTTGGTAAATCTAACAGGTAAATCAAAACACCCTTTCTATTAAAACATATTACAATAGTAATCACATTAAATTAGTAACTAGCTCAATACTTTTTTATCACTTAATTCCTTTCATTTAAATTTAGATAAAAAAAAAATTAAAATTTAAGATAATAAAATTTTACAATTTTATATTAAAAAAATAAATTAATATTTATAAATTAAAAAATATATATTATCCTTAAAAAAGTGATCATACTAGATGATTGTAACAGAGTTTATTGCCCATATCACAAATTTAGTTTTCTTGCAAGGAATTTGTGAAAATTATCCTTCAAAATACCTAGTTACACAAAATACTTATGTAGTAAGTATCAAATTGATCTAACTAACTTGTAACAAGAAATTAGACTAATGCAATTAACTTGTAACAAGAAATTAGACTAATGCAATAGCAACATGAAACGGTGATATAATATCCCTATTTAGAAACACCTAGATAACAAAAACAAATGGCCAAATGACAAGATTTTCTTGTCATAAAACCTCCTATACTTTGAATCAACTTCAGTAAGGTAGTAAGTACCTAGAGCTAGAAGGCTGCAGTCCTTATTTGTCACAAAACCGTTGGCCAAATCCCTCGTGAACATTTTGTGAAAATGAAATTATCTTTGATGCGATAGCCTGCATTATTACACTTTTCAACATTAGTAAAGCAATATCCTGTATTTCTTTCTTTATAGCAACTGAGATTTAAGGAAGATGATGATGACACACCTCTCCTCAGTAAACAGTCATCACATGCAGAGTAAAATCCCCTCCCGCGGTACTAGTGAACAATTCCCCTTCAAAATCAGGATAACACTTTTTAAATAACCCTAGTTTGTCTCAAAATTATGGAAAACTCTGATAATTTCTGGGATTCACAGAATTGTAATGATACAAACCCTAGATTAAGAAGAATCTCCATTTCAAATTTCAATAATACAGTTCATACTTCATATATCCCTCGTACAAACCTTAAATGAAGAACAATCTCCATTCAAAATTTCAATAATACAGTTCATACATCATATATCTCTCTCAGGATAAATAAATAGACAATGATCGCATTTACTGCCTGATAATGAATCATTACGATCTTCAATAAGGATTAACTTACCTAAAGAAGCAAGTACTTTCCAGTCCTCGACCTCGTTTGGAAGTGAACTCCGACTTCGGCGATGTTAATGTAAATACGGTGAGCGACGGCGACACAACCGGAATCCTCAAATTAACGTTGGCGTAGTACTTCCTTGGCCGTCCTCTCTTCTTCTTCCTACTCAGATCGCCGCTGCTGACTATGGATGTGACTCCTGTGCTCATTACGGCGTTTGAACAAGTGTTAATAACAGCCCTATTTACGATCGGCGGAACTGGTACGAAAGGCATACTCACCGGCGGCGGTGATTCGTTCTCGGAAAGAGAAAGCGAAGCAGATCGCCACTGTCCTTCTCTTGCATCAAAGATAAAAGTTGAAACCCTAACCTGATAGAGGAGAGGAGGCGTGTTGATAATTAATCAAAAATAATTTATTCTTAAATTCATTTTATTTGCTTCTATATATAATAATATAAATATTCAATTTTTTAACTTCATATTTATTTGTATTAAAAAATTTATATTTAATTGACTCAAAATATAAATAATTTAAGTTTTGAGATAAAATAAATAAGAAGAAGAATTAGACAAAGTTGTATTAAATTTGATAAAAAGTTTCTAAATGAAAAATTGTAAAAATTATATGTCAAGCATTAAACCATTTAACTTAGATTTTCAAATTCAAGTGAAGAGATAAAAAGAGGTTACTACCGCACTCATGTCAAACAGTTACAACTTATATATATATATATATATGATGGCGGCATATGATATAGGGTAAGAATTAAAAAAAATGAAGACTAAAATAAAATATATTGAAATCTCAATATCACATACTAAACACTTGTTTTATTAGAATCTTGACTCGATATATTTTTTATATTTTTAATCTCTTTACACATAATCTTTTGCATATGCACATCAACAACCTTTTGTATTTTTAGTTAAAAAACTACAACTTTGTAAATAGTTCATTCATTGGTACAACTCACGAACTGGGTAAATAATTGTATAATCCACAACGCAATATAACTAAAGATTTCATGTCCTTCACAAAATAAAATAAAAAATTGTATATAAACATATAGATATATACTTTAATTGATGGAAATATATATAATAGTGTGTATTCCTTCACTTGTTTTTATTTAAATTTAAAATATCATGAAATACATTAAAAAATGAGTTTATTTACAGAAGAAAAAAAACTTTAATTAGTTGTAAAATTTAGTTTGAACATACCATTTAATTTTAAAAAAATTTAAATATTTTGTTTTCATGTTTGTTTTCAAATGGGAATTAAAAGTTAGTTAAAGGGATTTGTTTAGAAGTCTATTATTATAAATTTGTGTTATAACAAAAATATTATGTAAAAATAATAATGATTTAAAATATAACATTTCAATCATAATTAAATTTTTTAATAAGATAATTTAGGATATTTAAATAATTTATTAATATATTTAAATTTAGGATAACATACTTAAATATAAATTATCAAAAGAATGCACCCATTTATTTGAATGGTGGATCAAATAGCAACTTGCCTTTAGCTAGTCTAGATGGTGTTAGTTGCCATGACAAATTAGTGTAGGTGTTGGGTCAGAATTGACACCTACTTTTAATTGCATATATAAACCAGACAAATTTTTACTTTGTCTTGAGTCAATTGATCTTTGTTCTAAACAAATAAAGACTTTATTTTTTATAGCAGAAATGCATAATTTCTAGCTCTATTTTGCAGGATAACTTGATTAAAATCCTTGGTGAAAAACATTGACTCTTCCAATTCCTAGGTTTGCTATCTATGAAATGTTCATACACACTTTTTGACAAGAAACATGTAAAAGAAATCCTTGTGGAAGCTAGCTGGGAATGCACAACTAACTGCATCTTGCATGAATATTCTTGTGGTAACTAATCCATTTTCTGTATGTAGTACATATATTATGCATTTTCTATTGATTTATGTACTTATTATTAGAATCTGTATCAAAATGCTCAATAACACAACCAAGCTGATAGAGATGAACCATACTTAGTGGCTGGCTATGTACAGAAATAAGGTTCCTGAAATATTGTGAATTAAGGTTTCTTGTGGTTAAAGCTTTATTCTAAACATGTCCTTTAGGTAAGAATATATGATGGTGTAGTGCAGATTTTTGTTGAAATACATAGTGGTTATAAAATCCTATAGGCCTTTCAGCTTCAAGAATAACATGTTGAGTCAACCATTTAATGACTATCATAAATAACTTCAGTGAAAGATATTATTTATATATTGAGCCCAACAATTATTAATTAAATGATAATCCATTATATTCATATAATTTTCTTTGTAATATAGCGATGTGGGAATTCTTTCCTGCAAGTACTATTCTCCATCTTTTTTCATAACAAATTTTGATTGTTTTCTGGTTCTGCCTTCGAGTAAGTATGTTTCATCTGCAAATCATTTGGATCTGAAATCTATAAACCTTCATTTCATCTGTGCTTCATAGTGATAGATAATACAAGTAATTTAATGCACGACGTTCATTAAATGCAATTCTTATCCATTGACCTGTTACTATGGATCAAATCTATCTTCATTATGTTTGAATGAAGAATTCAACAATTAACTTTATTTTTCATTTCATTGTTGAATCTCGGGATGTGACCAAAAACATGAAACAATCTCAAACAAAATCATTCTTATAGTATATTACTTTCTATTTCTCGAGAGATTGGTTGGCTCATGAGGCAAAGGGCAATTCTCTAATCTGAAAACTCGATCCTTCTATCTCTGCCCGAAGCGCTGCCCGTTGTTTAAGGTGAAGGAGGGCCATTCGATTATGGATCCCCCTTCTCCAAGGAATCCCTTGCTGAAGCCCTATATAAAAGAACTTTGAAAGAAAGGAGGAGTTGAGAATGAGCATTGCCATTCCAGATAGGAACTCAATGTAAATTCTACTTACACAGAGAGGGAATCGAGAGAGTTGTTGCTGCTTCTAAGGATAGCATCCTGCCATCTTCTTCAATTTCATTTGCTTCATCAGCATTGAGCTTGTTGAGATGAGTACAAACAATGTAATGACCTAAATGGTTCTTATTCCTAGTTTAGCTGTTTAGTTTGTAATATATTTTCCTTTAAAGGCAATGAAATGAAATTTTGGTATAAATGATGTCTGTTTATATTCCTATTGGAGTCGATGATGAAATGACGTTTGATTCTAGGCATTTGAACCTGATGTTGTTGTTGTTAAGGGTTCTGATCTGGTGATACTGGTTCTGCAGATGCGATTGGGCTGAATGAGGAGGACTCCATTTTTAACACTAAGAATATCAAATATGATTGCTCATTACGGAAGATCGAGAAAATAATGAAGAGATCTACGAAAATATTGAAGAACCAAAGTTTGTTAACTTCACCAAGCCCGAACAGCACCGACGATCATTAGATTTGAATGAAAAACTCAGTAATTAACAACTTTTTCATTTGATTGTTGAATCTCAGGATGTGACCAAATACATGATCTCAAAAAATTCAATCATTCTCTAATCTAAATATAATTTTTAAGGTGAAGGAGGCCTAAACCCGAAATATCACCCACCCTATTAAGTGGAACACGTTATTCTTAACTTTAAAACTTACCCAATACACACATCCAATTCACAAGCCCAGGATACAGTCACATGCCATATGTTTAATTACAATCCATTATATACATACCATATTCTTTCTTCTCTAGCAATGTGGGAATAAACTTATTACATAAAAAAAAAGGCTGAATACAGCAATCTCCTCCTTCTTGCTGTTTCTGCTGCTGAAGAAGATGAAGATGGTGTGCTTTCCCTGCTTCTTCTGTCACTTCGTACCCAAAATATTATTATTAATGTTCGTATTCCCTAAGACTGAGGGAAAGCTTTTTGTGCAATCAATTACACGCCACTCTCACCAACTTGTCGTCTTTACCTAAGCCATACCATCCCACCCAAAGTCCCAAACAAACAACACAAAAAGACAACATATTGGGATTGAAGTCTAACAATCATTTATTATATCATTTCCTACAAATCAAAATATAACAATATTCCATTGCAATTTGTAAATTGCAGCTAATTCATGTAAGTAATCAAAGATATATATAAATGAGATCATATAAGATTCCTTCTTAACTTAACTTTTTAATTAATAACATATATTATAGAATCGTGTGAAAGCTGGAAAAGTGTGTTTTGTAAGAGAACCCACCTGATCAATCTCGTTGTACATCCTTCATCTCCAAAAGAAGAAGAAGAAGAAGCTTCAACATGACCCACATGGAGATTAATGTTCCGTTCTTCAGCACCCCCTTCAACCTTGCTGATCTCCGATTAAATTCCCAAACAATTAAACGAGGCGGTTGGTCCAATAGACCTAGAATTCATAGAACCAATTACTTTCGAAGTAGTAGTCATCCTGGAATCAAGAGTAGATTTAGATAATTTAGAAACCCTCCTCCTTCTCCCCTTTCTTAAATACCCAACCAACTAATTAACTAATATTTAAGTTAATGTCCTCTTTTATTTAATCAAAATAACTAACATCAACTAATAACATTTTAAAAATATTAAAAACAAATGATATTTTAGTCAATTAACCAAATTTTCCCAAGTAACAGCTTTTCCCCCAAATTGTTTTTACATCAAACAAGTCTGAACAAAAATGTATATGGCCTTCACATGAGGACATTTACTAACCTGGCCATGACAAAAAGTTACTTGACCATACAGGATCCCTCCCCAATAGCGCACAATCAGTATGATGAGTTACTGCTCTGGCCAATAGCGTTTTCCCAGTTTTCCCAGTAACAGGTGGTCCATACAGTAGAACCCCATGTTTGAAAAGTGAAGAAAATTTCATGAGCATGAAAATTTTCCAATTAACAAAGCAACTAACTTAGAAATGTATAAAGCCTTCAGCATTTGAAGCTGAGAATAATTAAAACTGGTAAAAAATAAGCATCCACAAAATGGTAAAAACTATAAATTATAATCAAACAATACTTCCAAATCAAGAGATCCAATCCAAATAAAAAAGATCAACTTCTGAAGAATCCTCAATACATTGTAGCTTTAAAAGAGAGAACGGATAAAAAAAAACCTTATGTCTAGTGGAATCCAGGATGAGATATCAATGTGAATATATATCAAACTCATCCTATCAAGTGGAAATAGAACTATATAATGAAGTTAATAGAAAGTCGAGACTTGCCTTCACAAGGACTTTACATTTCCCTATGACTTCGACAAATTCACCAACATATGATCGATCCAGGCTCCTGTAGAAGTTGCAGCTCTTCCTTCAGCATTCTCATTAGACAGTGCATAAAAAATTCCACCATAAATGGCTACCATAGGTCATAACAACTTCGAACAGCAAATCTAAAGTATCAAGTGAAAGTACAATACTAGACAATCAATAAGATAAACACATGGATTTACCTTTGGAATTCAAATCATTTCTATGAGCTTCGAGACGGTTGAGATTGTGAGTCTTCTGTCGAACCTGAAGCTGAAGATCGTGTATGTGTTGCTGGTAGTACTGTCTCAGTCCCTCTCCCTGTTTCGAAGTTCCCGTCTTCGCCGACCAAGCATCGCCGGAGGATGTCAGATCGGAAACGCGGTGATCGATTGCTGCAGTAGCCGTTGTTGAAATTCTGAAAATGGAGAAGATGATGAAACCCTAGAGCTTAGGGAAACATCGTTTGCTCGGTGTTTTAGTTTGTCCTCGACAAGTTATGCCTCATGAATAAAGTTTCCTCTTGCCCTCAACTTATTATCACTTGAGCGTTTTTACGCTTAACTTTTCTTCCACTTTATCTATATGATTTCTTATGCTTTATTTTTCGTTTCTTGCAAAGCTTACTAAGCAACTTGATCATGCATTTTAATTAAAATTATGGGCTTAATTCCAATTTTATTAGGTTTTAGTAAACCAAAAATAAGATTAAAAATTGAAATTCCAACCAACACAATGCAATTTTACAATTCTTAATTTCAAATTTTTTTAAAGAATAATTTTGATTTCTAGAAGTGTGCTTTATTTTTATACATAATTTTCTAATTTAATAAGTTAACTCAAATATGTAACCATTAAAAATCAATTAAAAATTTTACCGTCAACTGAAATTTAAATTTTTTTGAAAAATTTATGTCAAATATTTAAATTGTTTTTCCTTAAAAGAATAGATTTTAGTTTACAACCTCAAACACTGCTTTATTAATTTCTTTCTTCTTTTTACTATTCATAACTTCCCGTTTAACAAAATCAAACACTTAAAAATAAAAATTGAATTAGAGAATTGGCAACATACTTTTAGTTAAAGTTACAAATCTTTGTAGAGTTATTCTTTAATTTTTATCACTATTTTATAATCTTTAAAATTATTTTTTATTATTATTATTTTGAATAATAATTAAGTTAGTTTAAAGTGTAAATCGAATTAGTTCGGTTATTTGAATAAAATATATATATCCGATCACAATTAATCAAAACATTATATAGCTCTATATCCGATCGATAGAACGTTATTCGGCTCGATAAGTATAATGATTTGACGGTTGAGATCGGTTTAAATGTGGAACTTAATTGACAAGATGATTTGAGACTTGACAATGTTAATGTTACGATGTTTTTAGAGTTTTTTTTTTTTTTGTAAGATTGAATTGTAATTATGTCTTATATAAGTTAGTAAAAAAATGGTTATTTATATAAATTTGTATAATTAATAAAATGTTAAGATCATGGAACATAGTTGTATAATTTATTGTCAAACTTTGATATAAGATCATTTGATTATTTAATGTATATGGTTTACGTTGTTATATATATATATATATATATATATATATGATTTCACCAAATCATTTAGTTGTCTAATATATATGGTTTCACCAACATGAAAGATTTGTTCAAACTCAAGTTCTCACTTTGCCTTGAACCTACCACGGTCCACTATTCAGATTCATTTATTCAAGATGCAGTTGTTTCAAAACCAATTTTTGCCCCTTTGACAAATTATCTAGTTCTAAAGTTTTCGAACTCTTTAAATAACTCAATTATCCTTGTATTTTTTAACACATTCCTTCATGTCTTTTCCTTTTATAGTTGTTGTGCATAAAAAAATAATATTAGTTCACAGACAAAGACACCATTGAGAATGTTGTGTAACATTATTTCCTTCATCCATGACCAATTATACATTTTCACTAATGTATATTTTTAATTGCATATCTACATGTAAAAATGTAACATTCTTTCTTTCATCCATGACCAATTAAACATCATCTAACAATATAATAAAGAAATATTTATTAAACCAGAATTAACACTCCCTATCCGAACCCATTAACCAACCATATTATTTCCCCACTTGGGGTAAAAACCTATATTACTAAGCCCAACAATTATATGTTCAATAATAATCAATTATATACATAACATTTTCTTCCTAATCTAGTAATGTGAGAATAATGTTCTATATCCTTATCCCCTTGTTCTAAGTAATATTGCAGCTGCTCTTCAAACAATTTCCACAACTCTTGACGGCCCTTTTAAACCCGTTACGATCCCGCTAGACGATAGTTTCCTTGTCGTTGATTTGCCCAATACTGATCCCCGGGTTCAGAGGAATGTTAATGTATTCTAGCCTGAACAAATAACTGTCGCTTTGGGGGCCATAGGCCTATTCCGAAATTCTTACCCTCCCAGATGACCTCAACTTTGATACCTATATTGGGGTTGTAGCTGGATTTGACGACCTTTTTCTCTCTGATGGACTGTGATGCCACAAAAGTCTATTAACAAGGCTCCTAATCAGGAGGTTATGTCGATTATATCCATGCTTTGCGGTGATGTTAAGAATGTTGTTGTTTTTATTGTGAGTGGACAATTCGGGATAGTTTGGACAAATGGTTTTTTCTTTGCAAGAAGATTGGAATTGCTGCTGAGCATTAATAATGATAATTATTCGTTATGCTTTAATTTGGTAAATTTTAAATATTTTTATGACAGTTGAAATAAAAACAAAAACCCAAATAGTCACCCATTAGGGGTATTCGTTTAAACCAATTTTCCGAAATCCATTATTTCCCAACTTAACCTATAAGCCTAAGCTACTTATCCCAACTAATATAAACATATAACTAATCAGATATATACAGAACAATATCATCCTAACATAGCGATGTGGGATAAAACTTAGTGTTACATAAAAAAAAAGGGAGGCTGAACTAAACTAAGTCAAAATTAAGGCAGAACTGAAAGAAATTCGTTGGGCAGTTGCTTTTGATTCTGATGCTTCAATGGTTGCTTTTGATTCTGGTGCTTCTTTCTGTGTCAATTTTGAAGTTGCAAGGATCATTCAACAAAGATGAAACAATGAACAGAAGATGTTCAAAGCAAAAAAATAGCATTCAACTAAAAAGGGAAATGTAATGTAAAGGAAGGGAAGCATTTGTGAACAGAAGATGATGCATAGCTATCCAAATATTCATAATGAACTTCAAATCCTTCAACTTGCCTCAGTGGAGGAAAAAACAAAACAGGCTGTGAAAGTATGCGAAATAGCAGACCTGCTGCTGCATCTGCAGCAATACATATTCTCATGGACATTGCCGTCCCAATTGCACGCAAGAAATGTAAATGCATCTAGTTCCTTGGAAGCTAAAGATAAAAACAGAAGAATGTGAAGCTTCACTCTATTTCTTAGAGAACTTTCTTGCTACTGCATGACATCTAAACATACCTATGATGATCCAACTTACTCACATACCAGATGCATAATCTTCTGCAGTTCTTAGGAGTTCCATCAGTTGTACAGCAGCGTCAAGTGCATCTAGATCCCACGATGGCGGTACTTGAATGACTACAATTACAGAGAGAATACTATGAATCGATGAAATCATAGATTAATAAATTAAGTACAGATCCTCACCTAGCTAGCAAGAGAAATTTGAAGTGTGGAAGACATCAGTTGAAAGGAATAGAATTAAGATCACACAATCACAAAGCTATCATCCTCATGTGTAAAAATGATGCTAAGAGTAAGTTTCAAGTCCCAATATATCTATAGTTTCATAAGACAACATCAAAACACTAAGAAATACTTAGAATGATTCAAAAGAATGCGTATAATAATGAAAGTTTAACATTACTTTATAGTTTAACAAATTATTATCTATAAATACATTATATTGTATTACCAGCTTCAATGCAACACCTTCGCATTTCTTATCCGAGTTGAATGGAAATGCGTGGAGGATGGAAGTAGCTTTTCTAATTCCTTCAAAGTCCAACCTAATCTACAATTGTGAAACTACAGTAAGGTTCTCTATAAACTGAAATAACAAATCATATATAAATTATCAATCATACGTTGACACCCCACTAGAGAATGACTTTTTCGGTAGGGGATCAAGAAATTTCTACATTCACGACTAAATATTAGAATAATGATTAGATATAATTGAGTAAGTTTATATTTATTCACATTAAAATAATAAATATATTTATAAATATGATTAGATTATTTTTTAACCCCAATAAGTGAATAAAAGTAAAATCTAAAAAATGAAAATACAAAATTTGTTTAACCTACAGATAAGTTTTAACCATTAAAAGAATTAGATACTAAATCGTAACCAAATAAATGAATGGGGAAATTGGACTTTTTGACCCGCTCATAAAACAAATGCGCTGATGATACTTTTTTTGGACGAAAATACCCCGTTGCGAGATGCAATCGGATGTCGTGTGAAAAAATATATTTTTTTTTGAAAAAAAAATAAAATTCGTCTCACGATGAAGGGCTAAAATACTGAAGTTATAATAACCCTAATGAACCTAACCAGTAACAGAAAAATTGACCAAACAAAGCTATAGCTTTGACAAATTATTGATTCTGATTCTTATACTGTATTCTGTGCAATACCTTGGACAAAAATACGCTACTAGTTGTATTCTGTGCAATACCTTCAACAAGCAAAGAGGTGAGGGTGGGAGGTAAAAGTGACTTGTTATCCGGAGGGTCCATTTTCTTAAGTGAAATGAAGGACTCAACCACAGTCATCTGTAATACGCTACTAGTTAATACGCTACTAGTTAAATCACTGATCAACCCTCATTATTTTAAAATTCTACATGCTGAAGTTGCCCAAGGTAAGGGAGATAAACTTTAACAAACCTGATTCAAAGTTAAGGTTCCTATTTTATCACTACAAATTGTAGTAGCAGAACCCATGGTTTCGCAAGCAGACAACCTCCGGACCTGCAATTCAACATTTTAAGGGCGATAGAATGCACAAACTTCTCTAACTAAGAGACAATTTTTATTTTAAAAAAACTAAGAGACAATATACGATAAAGGAATTAAGAAATATTTTTAAAAGGATAAATAGTGCAAACCAAAGCCTTGTCTAGTTAACTGCATTGTCTAGTTAATTTTGTTAACAACATTATGTTTTATTTATGCAATTTCATGTTTATGAACTCTGTTAAATGCATTATGTAATGAACTGTAATGAACTGCAATGTCATGCTACATGATCTGCAATGTCATGTTTCACGAATTGCAATGTAATGTTACTTGAACTATTTTGTCATGTTAGGTGAACAACAATGCCATGTTATCTTAAATGCACTGTCCTGTTATTTTCTTAATTGCATTGTCATGTTTTATGAACTGCAATGTCTTGTTAGGTGAATAACAATATCATTTAACTGAACTGTCCTGTTATTTTTCTTAACTGCAATGTCATAACATATAATGTCACGTTTCTACAATGTCATAACATATTAACTGCATTGTCGTGTCTTTGTTTCAGTTGTGCTACCTGGACAGGGTATTAGATTATAGTACAAGAAGTAAATTCAAGAGACAGTTCTCTATCTTGTCATGTTGGGATGACAAGATGGTATCTGAAAGAGTACAAAAAGAAGAGGAACATGGGGGATTCGGCCAAGGGAGGGTTGTTGATAGGATTCAGTTACCTACAGTGGAGAATGTGCATGATGTGGAGAATGAAGCTGATTCGGAGAATGTGGAGAATTCAAGTGTTGATGCTTGGAAGAATGTGCATGATACAATTGAGAACTTAACTATAATGTCATGTTATTTTTATAAGTTGCATTGTCATGTTGTTTATAAACTGTGAACTGTTTTTTATTGGTTAATACTGTAAACTGTAATGTCATGTTACTTGAACTGCAATGTCATGTTACTTGAACTACAATATCATGTTACTTGAACTGCAATGTCATGTTACAAATTCGAACAGTGCTTAATCAAAATATTTATACAATTACTATTTACGTTGAATGTTGTCCCCATATGTATCGGCAACATGGGAAAGTTGACATGACAAAAGTGATGTGAATGAAAGTTGAGTCGAGACTGGATCATTTCATTGTTCTTGAGTCGATACTTGATCATTCAATTGTTCTTGAGTAGAGACATGATCCTACATTGAAAATGCAGAAACAATGAAATGAACAATAAAAATGAAAAAAAATCCAGAAAATGCAATAAAAATGCAGAAAATGCAGAAAATCCTAAGAACAATACAAATTCAAAAAATGCAGAAATTATTCTAATGCAATGTCACGTTGTTTCAACTGAAATGTCATGTTAAATGAATAATGAAAATGCAGAAAATGCAATAACAATGCAGAAAATGCAGAAAATCTTAAGAACAATAAAAATCCAGAAAATGCAGAAACTATTCTAATGAATAATGTAAATACACCATTTTTAGCACATGCAATGGAGAACCACTTTTGCTTTCCATCTTGCCCATTTCTTGCTCCTAACTTACAAATGCCAAAACCCTTTGATTGTGCGTAAGCATTATAATACTCACGAAGTTCATTTTCAGAATTAAAAGTCATGCCAACAATGGGGATTTGAACATTGGGAGGGGATGATGATGGTTCACCCATGAAGCCGAAGAATAAGAAAGAAATTTCAGTATTAAAAACATGACATGACATTGCAGTGTTAAAAACATAACATTGCGGTTGAAAGAACATGACATTGCATTTGAAAGAACATGACATTACAGTTGAAAGTGTAATGTAATGTAGCTGTCTGTATCATTTCTCAATGAAAAAATATTAAAAATGAAAATTGTCAATTTTAATGTTGTATTAAGCTTGAATGTCATGTTTTGAAATAATAAACATGACATTCAATTTTTTTAAAATGAACTGCAGTTTAATAGACATTTTATTTTAGTGCAAAACATGACATGACATTGTAGTGTTAAAAACATAACATTATAGTTGAAAGAACATGACATTGTAGTTAAAAGAACATGACATTTCAGTTATATATAGTTTATGAACAAAACTAAATACAGTTCATTTCTCTTATTAAAAATAGAGAAAATAACGACATTACAATATTTTCTTGAACAATTAATAATGATACTTGGACAAACCTCTCTACATTCAGGGGTTACAAACTGGAAGCGGGAGATGCCCATTATTACTAAGAAAGTCATCCTTCATCATGAACTTACAATATTATTACACAACAATGACCCAAACAATCCTAAATACCATACTACAACTTATATAAGATTTTACAAACAAGTTTTGGAGTTAATGGAGTTTATTTGAAATTATTATCATTTTTTCCTATTTTTTAATGATTTTAATCGAAAAAAAATAAAAAAAAATATATAAACTTCGAATTTTTTTATGAAATTTTTTATATAACCATTATTAATCATAATATGAATTAACAAAAAAGAATTGGATTAAAAAGAATTTTCCTTCATTTATTTTCAAGCATTATGCATGCACAGACACCCCCAATGTCTACTGCTGCTGAAAGAAAAACAGCAAAATAAGCATATATAAGGGGGGTAGGGTGCTCTCCTCCCTCGGTCGGGTGAAGTGTCGATTTTTTTAAAATCGCTTAGTATCCCGGCCTGTG
>NW_025919285.1:0-70004 GCF_907164915.1 Impatiens glandulifera
CTCTGTAGAACAGCTGGGGACATTCTTCACGCAAAGTTCGTATCGCATACCCAGTATTTACGTAGTAATTCTGTCTCTCTTCTTCCTCCTCCTTCTGCTTTGTGGGGGAAATCACACTGGGATTTATCGGAGCAGAGAATTGCACATAATCGGCTATTTCATTCCCCGAACCTGAATCCCTGACTTGTAAATCTTGAAGTCTTAAAGAAGCACCAATCGGTAACTTCAATCTAGCATCGGTTGTAAGAATCCTGTGGAATCGAACACTCTTCGAGATTGTGCTGAAGGGACGCTTGGACAGAAGCTCAAGACGGCGACGGCGGAAGACTGGGGAGGATTCCGCCGAAGGCACGAGAAGGGCCATGAAAAGTTTAGAGATTTTACTAGATAGATATTTTTTTGATATCCCTTGTACAACTTTAGATAAGTCTATGTTTAATTTTTTTTATAAAGATTTAATTATCATTAAATTTAATTGAGAATTAAATGTAAAATTTAGTTAGTAATAATAAAAACAATATTATAAAATTAAAAAAAATAATTAATAATTTAAATGTTAGATTGTATGAACCATTTATAAAAATAAAATTCTCAATAAAAGAATATAATGATAATACAATTAGTGATTAATGATCCCTCCAAATACAAACTCATTTAAATTTTAAATAATGAAAGTTGAAGAATAACAAATTAAACGAACTAATGAAACAAAATTTATACAAAATATTTATAGGAACGAATAAAATTCGATTTTATTTTTTAATATATAACAATAATGTTTAATGGGAGGATTCTTGCACCCAAAGCTACACCTATTGTGTGATAATAAAAAGATTGAATGGTTAATTGTTGGTTGGCCTATTTATAAAATTTGAAACCAATATAACTAAAATTAAGAAATTATATATAGACGTGGTCACGTGAGAGTAAATAGGTTGTGTCGTTAATTTGCGAATTAATTATATATAGACGTGAGAGTAAATAGGCTGTGTCGTTAATTTGCGGATTAATTCGTTCACTAAACTTGAGACGATTAACTTTTTTTTCTTTTTTAAATTGACATATATACATTATAAATATAACACTTTAACCAAATAAACTAATATATGACATTTATATTTAACAAACTTCTTTAGAAACGTATGATTCATGTCATAGTTACAATAATCTTTAAGACACCAAAAACAAATTATGACTGAAACAATTTGATCAATCAACTCGATCATTACAAATTCCTAATTTAGGTCCTCTTGTGGCTGCATTGATTTTATCTCCAACAATAATTCTCATAATTTACTGGATAAACCTCAAAGATTGCTTCAACGATTTGGAACAAGATATACACGACTCTTCAACGATCAAATGCCTTACATGCATTGACCTGGGTTAACATGTGCCCATGAGCACGTGTCCACGACCCACGAATTAAACTGGCCCTAACGATCCAAAACTTAATGTTACAGCCCATTAGTGTCTCGCCTCATTTAAAGGGATGTCGATGCTCATTAAAGTCTTAGTCTCACAGTGCGCAAATCTTCCTAGCCTAAGGGATTCCAATCGCCTAAGTAGACCCAACCTAATCAATATTCTAGTTAAGTAAGAGATATTTTAATTTAAGAAGAGATATTCTAGTTAAGGAAGAGATATTCTAATTTAAGAAGGATATCATAATTTAAGAAGGGATATTCTAGTTAAGGAAGGAATATTCTAGTTAAGGAAGGAATATCCTAAATTAGTGTAATTAATTTGTAATTTAAAGACAATTCATAATTTAGTACTTATAAGTCCTATAAATACCTCAAATGTATTACATTATAATTATCAAGTATTCAATATACAAATCTTATTCCCAATCTCTTTCTCTCTCTAAGTTTTTTTCGCATTGTGTGAAAAGACTTACTAGCTAGATTCCTTGATCAGACTTGAAAACAAAGAATGTTCCAGATCTGAGTCGATCTAGCCTAGTGCCACACTGGTCAAATTTTATCTCGTGACAAATGATATTAGAGCAAGGTTGTGCTTCCGCATTCAAGCCGCAGGAGATGGATTCACATACTACCGTCACTAAGGTTCCGACCGGACAACATAATGATAAGGGATTCAAGAGGGATAAGTCCGTCGAGAGAGGTGCTGTCATGGAAGCGCGGGTGACCCGACTGAAAAAGGCATGAGCAAACACCAAGAAGCTCTCGAAGTGTTTAGCATGATGGCCAATAGAGTGACGGTGTTGGATGAGAAAAGTGAAAAGTTGGAGAATGAGGTAATGAAGATCATTAACAATTCGAATAGTAGCATTCGTGACGAAGTACTGGGAGCGGTTCGATAGGAGATTAATGATATCCGACAGGAATTACTTGAGACAATCCGAGGAGAAGTCCATTCGATGATCGAAGCTCTCTGAAGGGAAATGATGGGGAGACTCGATACGATGGAAGGTCGGATTGGGTGGAATAGAGGGAAACTTAAAGGTGCGACACCTCATCGAATGGATGTTCCTAAGCCAACTTCGTTCAAAGGCTCGAGGAGTGCAAGGGAAGTTGAGGACTTCCTTTGGAACATGAAACGGTATTTTCGGGCATCAATCATACTTGATGATCGCACCAATTTTTAGACTATCCCTTTCTTCCTGATAGAGATGACGCTATTGTGGTGGAGAAGGCGTGAAACGGACATTAAACGAGATACTTTAAGGATGAAAACATGGGAAGACTTCAAGACCGAGTTCAAGCGCCAATTCTTCCTAGAGAATGCTGATTTTGAGGCACAGAAGCGGTTAAGTCAACTTGCGCACAAATAGACCATCAAAGAGTATATGAAGGAGTTCCAAGAATTGATGCTCAAATTACCTAGTCTAATGGAACATGAGGCTCTATTCGCATTTATTAATGGCCTAAAAACTTAGGCATAGTTAGAGTTGTAGAGAGCTAATGTGTAGAGCGTCTCTAAGGCAATTGCGGTTGCAGAGAGGCTGATCGAGCTCAAGGTGTCCGTGGACAGACCGAAGTTCATTAGAGATGATGAGGAGAAAGGTGGGGGAGACTTCCCACCCAAGAAGTGACATCCACACAACAACTCAGGGAGGCAAACCGACGAATCGGGTAAGCTAAGAGTCTGTCATATTTGTGATGCTCATAATCACATAAAGTTTATGTTCCCATTTAAGGGAGAAAAAGTTGCAGCGGTTAAAGGAACTAATCCCTCAGAGGAAAAGGAATGGACTCAAGTGAAATCCTTAAGACTACTCAATGCTGTGAATACTAGTGTTGCAAAACTGATCAAGGGAACCACAAGGGGCTCGATGTTCGTGGATTCCTTGATTAGGGAAAGACACACAAAACACTAATGGATACTGGAGCTACTCATAACTTCATGCGTGAAGGAGTGGCCAAAGCGTTGGGTCTTCGCATCCACCCAACGAGAGTGACGACAAAGTTCGTGAATACAACAGCCAAGCCGGTGACGACAAAGTATTATATTGTAATTATAAAATATTCAACATACAATTCTTATTCTCAAGCTCCTCTCTCTAAGTTCTTCTTGCATTATGTAAAAAGATTTACTATCTAGAATTTGAGTCGATCTAGCCTAGTGCCACCCGGCTAGAATTCCATCCCGTGACATTAAGGCTGACTCAATTTTAATGTTTTAAAAAGCTATAGTTAATTAAAAAGACAATTTTCAAACAAATAAAAAATTAATAAACAATATATATAATTATACTTACGATTATATAAAGGTGATTAAAAAATAATGGTTATTTTCTCTCCACGACATTCCCTTCCTCTAGAATAAAAGCTTAGAAGAATGTGTGATATGTAAATCTTGCATATGCAAATCTTCTTTATTTATAAATTAATTTTGCATATGTAAATCTTCTTTGAATGAATGAGAATTAACTACTTATAAAAAATAATAATAATTATATTTATAAAGTACAATATTATTAAATAATATGATTATATACGGGTGATTAAAATGTTAGATAATAATTATTTGCCTAGGTAGATAATGTGATTTACAATCTTTACACATCAATATATAAAATATTAAAATTAAGTAAAAGAAAATTTTGAAATACTTCTTATTTTTCTCTTCAATCTAAAAATAACAAATAATAAAAATATAATAACTATTTTTCAATAAGACCCGATTTCCTTTTTAGGTATTTTACTTGGCATTTATACAAATAGTCTTTAAAAAAAATTCAAATCTGAAAAGTAACTTGGTTAGCTTATTTTTTGTGTAATTTTTTTTGTTCAATCTTACCTAGAGGTGTTTTTCAGTTTGGTTTTCGGGTTATTCGAGTTCCTCAATTAGGTTTATTCGATTTTTTTATACTTTTAGCAAATTCGAAAACCGAACCGAATTCAA
Source organism: Impatiens glandulifera (assembly GCF_907164915.1). Taxonomy (NCBI): domain Eukaryota; kingdom Viridiplantae; phylum Streptophyta; class Magnoliopsida; order Ericales; family Balsaminaceae; genus Impatiens; species Impatiens glandulifera. The sequence goes on from NW_025919285.1 coordinate 4,372, forward strand.
ATAAATTTTAATTAAATCGAACCAAATTCGAATTTGATATTCCGTTCGAATTCAAACCAAATTCAATTTTCTTCCCCTCATAAACTCAAAACAATCGACCAACCGGGAATTAAACTCGGGTCTGTATCGTGACAGAGTATTATTCTATCACTATAGACCCCTGGTACTTTTCTTTCTTTTTCTTTATTATTAAATTTTGAATTCAACATATTCTAATTTAATTATTTCAAAGTTTTTCTTAAGTTAAGTTTGAAAGAATAAATAATAATAAATGAATTCGGTTTTCGGTTTGGTTTTCGAGTTAAAACTTAAACTCGAAAATCAATTCGAAAATCGTATTTGAATTTGAATTGGTTTAAAATTCGATTCGAAAACCGAAAATAAAATTCGAATTCGGTTTATTCGAATTCAGTCGGATATTCGGTTCAGACCAAATATTGAACACCTCTAATTTTACCGTACATGAATGATTTAAATGATTAAATTTCAATACTTTTATGTCATAAATTTAATTTAAAAAATGTAAAACAAATAATTTTTAAAATGGACCTAAAATTTAAAATAGAGACAATAGACTCTCATTTTGCTCCACAATTTATATTTTTGAATTAATCCTGAGCCTATAAAATTATATGCATGTTCATTGCCAAACATTAAGACCACGATAAATAACTCACAAATTAAGAAAAAAAGACACCGAAAAGAAAGACTGAAATCAACTAAGACAACTATTCACCATTTTTAGTTTTTCAAGTTTTTGTCTAAAATTTTCATTTTTCCATGTGAGATTGTTTGAGTGTTAACTAGGTGTTAAGCTTTTAGTAATTTTAGGAAGCATTTAAGGCACACTTTAAACTTTCATTTTTTCTTAATTCTAAATTTTAATTTCATACATACATTTAAGTTTGATATATTTTATTTACGAGATTAATTTTTTTAAATTTAAATTGTTAATTGAGATTCAATACTAACCTAGTTTAAAAGTTTTTTTGGGTGGAATTAAATTTATTTCATTGAAAATATTTAAATTTAAACTTTAATATTAGAAAAACGTGTTTGATGAATAACAACCCAAAAAGATCACAAAAACCAATCAAAGATTTTACAGCTACGTGAGGTTGAAGATGAAGTCCCCTAAATGACCCACGTCCGGCTCATGACCCCAAATATGGCCAAGCAGCTCTGTTTGTGTTGTTTTATTTTCAATTTTATTTATTTCTATTTATACATTAAAAATTCCTTGAACCATTATAATAAAATAAAAAAAATTGAAAACTGATAAAAATAACGAATATAAATTTTCTTATTTTATTTATGGTCAATTTATAACATTTAATTTCCTTTTTAGTGTCCCAACTATAAAAACTTTAAAATTGATGGGTTGATTTATTTTTACTCGTAAAATAAATTTATGAATATAATAATTTTTTAATTCCCTTTTTATTTTCTCATTTTCCCAATGTTTAAGGCATTAGTTTATTTAATGTAAATAATAATTATTATCCTCAAACAAATTATTTAATATAAATAATTATTATTTCTTTTAGATTTAGTAGTAGGGCATAAGTTAGATATTTTAGACCGATTATGATTCAAAAAATAACCGGATTAAAATAAGTGTAAAATATTTCTAAAAATGGCCAAATATTAAAAGTATAGACCGTTTTCTAACATGCACATTAGCCCTAATACCGATATCTTTTCACACGTGTAACTAACATCAAACCCCTTAAGAGAATCTTCTTTTTCGAGAGTGTTATTGTTCTACACACTAACATATTTCTTTTCCTAATATTTTGGAAAAGAATTAAGTGACAACTCTTAAGTCACACATTGTTCTAGTTCTCCAATTTAATTTAATTTATATAAAAAAGATTTATATTTTATATTTATTTTTAAAAATCGAAACACCGCGTATTTTTTGGGGCGAACGTTTTAAACATGTACAAAGACCATTATTATAACTAACAAAGAGGAGTTAGCGCAAAATCTCTTTCCCAAGTGTAACTAAACCCTGAACCGCAAATAAAATCTCAAAAATGCGTTTAAATACGTAAAATGTTATTCATAATTTTTGGAAAATTATGTGGAGACACTAAAGTTTAAAGTCGAATTTCCCGATTTATTTAAAATATTTTATAAAATCATATCGGAAATTAAAAGTCAGACTTTAAAATTACAAATTTTAAATAACTGAGCCAAGAAATTGAGGTGATACATTTATATAAATACACATTTGCATTATAGTTGAGTTATGCGTCCACGAGTACATTCCGACGTTGAAAAAACGACATAATATTTGCTTCTCTTTAGTGTTTAGTTTGTAGGTAGGTTTGCGCTCGACCCCACGAATTTAGTCGTTTGGGCCGCCAATCACAAGTATTGTGGACTAAGCCACAAGGTGTTTGGGCTAAAATGAGATGACACCCTTTCAAGAAACGTCTTAACCATAAGGTCATGATTAACCACAAGTCGTAAGCCTCATATTCATCCAAGTGGAGCGAGATGGAGACAATGACAGGCTCGATAAGAAAGATTTGAAGTGTCTATAAGAGGCACACTTGCAACCCCCGAAAAATCCTTTTCCCGAAAAAAACTCAAGGTTCAAGAAATTTCAACATTGGTTTGCGTGTAAGGAATCTTTTTAAATAAAACATTATTCAAAAGATTTTATGAAAATATCATGACCATTTAAAATTAATGAAAGATAATTAATTTATGATCACATTTCAAATGATCCTAGATTTTGAAATAATCAAATTAAAATTTGATTTTTAGAAATCTGTATTTAAATTAATTAAAAATAACTAATTTAAAAGATCATATATTTGATAAAAGAGTTGACAATTAATTTTTAGTTTAATATCAATTAAAATGTATATATATATATACAAACATATTTTTAACTAGAGTTTCGTTTTAGTTCGTAGTCTGGTGATCTCAAGAAAGGGCTTTCGCGCTTCACTACCTGTATCTATTTTAAAAACGGTCTGTACTTTATAAAATATTTACTTTTGAAAATTAATTGTATAACATTTTATTTTAACTTAATTATTCTTCCGGTCTTAGACATGCACATGGTTTTGTGTATTTAAAATTATAACAATAATATTTAAATACTGGCACATGTTACTAATGATGATTAGGGAAGAATGTACCCGCAAAACATTAGTTTATAAAGACATTAGGGTTTAAAAATAAATTCCAAAAGAACCCTTATCAAAATATATATTTTAGAAAATATTCTAAAAATATTTTGAAATCATTTTATATTTTTTTTGGGATTTTTAGAAAATGATTTGGAATCCTAAGATTACTAAAATAATTTTATAAATTAAAAGTGCAACCAAACGGACCATAGGACCAATATCCTCAGTCCTAGGTGTGACTTTTATCGGTCGGGGCTAAAACCCTCGATCCTAGGGTCGGGACTCCCCAGTCCTGGCTTAAGATTCTCGATCGGATATGGATGTCCCTCGGTCGGGTGCGGAAGCCTCCCGGTCCTAAGGCTAGAATCCTCGGTCACACCTCTTGGTCCTAGGTTAGAAAATCATTGGTCGGACCTCTTGGTCCTAGGTTAGAAACTCCTTGGTCAGATGTCGAAGATTTTTGGTTGGATGTTGACAATTCTCGGTCGGACCTCTTAGTCCTGGTTTGAGATTCTTGGTCGGACTTCTCGGTCCTAATCGAAGGTCATTGGTCCTGGTCGAAAATTATCGTTCAGACCTCCTCGGTCCTAGGCTCTAAATTATCGGTCGGGCCTCTCGATCCTAATCGAAGATCCTCGACCGGATCTCTCGGTCCTAATCGAAGATCCTTGGTCCTCAAAACATCAAAACTACCGATTTTACATTTTTGATTGAGGCTCAAATCATTTGATTAGAGGGTATGAGAAGCTTCACAAAGCTCCTAAGATTATTATGAACATCATTCCAAAGTGTCATTTGATCGGGATGATGATCCATTCAACCAAAATAGTTTTGATGTAAAATACAAGTTTTTGGTTTTTTGTTTTTAATGAAGTGTAAGGGCTTTCCAATAATTTCTTTATGTTTCATATAATTAATTGGAACTAAAATATGAACACTGACTGTTCATTTTAACCAATTCAAGAACTTGAAACTTTCATATTTTTATGAAAATATTGATTTTGATTAAACTTGATTGAGATGGATTAAACATGATCCAAATAGGTTCCCAATATCATTAGAAACATGTTGGGAAGATTTTTGGGTTGATGTTATTGAACAATAGCTCAAGAACAAAAAACCCGATTTAGAATTTTTTACAAATTCAAATTTGGGTTTTTTTTTAAATTTAGATCGATTGATTGTGTTTGACTTCAACAGAAAGCTCACAAATGATCCTAAGATCGTTTCCCAATCAAGAAATTGAATAACCATACAGTATACCGAACTATCAAAACTGAAATGTAAAAATTCTAATTCAAACTAGTAATTCGATATATATGATAATTGGAATCTTATCAAGGATTGAAGAACACTCCTTATACTTTAGGGAAGCTTTGGGGATGACTAGATCCAAGCTTTAATGCCTTATATAGAATTTCCGAAAATTTAGAAGCTTGAAGCTTCAATGGTGGATTTCTGAATCTTTTTGATTGAGGGCTTGACAGTGGATCTCTTGCCTTTAGAATGTTCAATAGGGTATTTATTGTCTCCCAAAGTCGGTTTGTGAATCAAGTGGATCGGATTTAGTCAAAAGTTATAAATGTCATTTTGGCTGTTCTTGATCATACTTGCTTGATCAAACCATGATGAAGCCTATGATCGTAGGCTAAATGATCATCGTGGTAGGGTGATCATTTCAGCTTTTGAATCAGCCGATTTGAGGTTAAATAAATAATTTATTTGGGATAAAATGGATACAAAATTTACCCTAAATTATTTATTTTAATCCCTTTGATTTTTCTAAAATTAATTTGAGATAAAATGAGTACATTATTTATCCAAAATTATTTTATTTATCTTGACTGTTATCTAATTCATTAGGATTTAATTATAACAATAATTAATCTAATTAATTATTTAATTAAGTATTTGCCTTGGTTTTAATTATTTTGAAATTAATAATTCAATATAATTATTTTAAAATTTATAAATTGAATGTGAAGAATTTTAGTTCTTATAGAGTGTCTCTCGAATCAAGTTTAATTACAATAAACTGGTTTTGAAAACACAGATTCGAGTATGACATCTAATACTAAGTTTTTCTTATCCAATTTATATTATTGAGGGTGATGGAAATATAGAACCTGTAGCGAGCTGATGTTGGAGAGACCTAGTGCTGCTGTATAACATTCGTTGAGGTGCTTCCAATCGTTGATTAATGATTAATGATATTTCCTCGGTATTTATCTTAACAAGGATAGTTTCTTAAATCACGTTTCACAGACCTTAACAAAGTATCCATAAAATAATATGGAGATAATCATAGGCATTTGTTGAAAAATCAACTCTTATTAAGCATGAATATCAAAAGATTATTCAAACTAGTTATGTATAAATGACTTAAGGTTAATGTTACTTAATGAGATAAGAAGGGGACATGAAATGTTTAGTAACTTTTCATGTGGGTTATTAACAAATAACATCATAGGGTGATCATATGTACATGATCGTATGAATATCAATACATAAGTTTGAATGAAAGCTAATGAGCTTTTCACATGGCTTACTACAAGGAATGCTTAGGAGGATCATATATAAATGATCATGGTACTATCAACACATAGTTTTATCGTGGGAGTTAAAAAACTTGTCATATAGGTTACTAACAAGTAATGCTTAGGACGATCATATATAAATAATCATGGTACTATTAACAAATAGGTTTATCATGTTTTATGAATCAAGATAAGTACCTATTGAGAAATAGGATTTTGATCGTATACCTATTGAGAGATAGAGTTTGGATTGGATGATATACATATGATCTCTAATACCTATCAAGAGATAGGGTTTTAGTTACCTATCGAGAGATGAGTTTGGATACCTATCAAGAGATAGGATTTTGAGTTGGAACATGTGCGTATGATCTTTGATACCTATCGAGATATAAAGTTTGGATACATATCGAGAGATAAGGTTTTGGGTGGGATCATATGCGTATGATCTCTAATACCTATCGAGAGATGGGTTTAGATACCTATCGATAAATATGATTTGGATACCTATAGAGATATAGAGTCTTGAGTTGGATCATGTGCATATGATATTTGATACATATCGATAGATAGGGTTTGGATACCTATCAAGAGATAATGTTTTGAGTTGGATCATGTGCATATGATCTTTAATACCTATCGAGAGATAGAGTTTGGATACCTATTAATAAATATGAGTTTTGACGTAATTATATAAAAACGATGTCTCATACCTATCGATAAATAGGATTTTGGTTGATCATGTATGAATGATCTCAATACTCATTGACATACAAGGTTTGATACCTATTACCAAATAGGGTTTTGATACCTATTAATAAATAGAGGTTTTGATGGAATCGTATTAAAACGATGTATCACACCTATCAACAAATATGATTTTAGTGGATCATGTACGAATGATCTCGGTACTTGTCAACAAACAATGTTTGTTATCTATCAACAAATAGGGTTTTGATACATATTAACAAAAAGTTTTAAACGGAATAGTATAAAAACGATGTCTCACACCTATATACATATAGGATTTTAGTGGATTATGTACGAATGATCTCAGTACTTTCCAACCGACAATGTTTGACATCTATCGACAAATAGTGTATTGATGGCTATTAATAAACAAGGTTTTAAAGGGAATCATATAAAAACGATGCCTCACACCTATCGACAAATAAGATTTTGGTGAAACAATTACGAATGATCTCAATATTTGTCGACATATCTATCCACATATAGGGTTTTGATATCTATTAACAAATAGGGTTTTAAATGGAATATTATAAAAACGATGTACCACACCTATCGAAAAATAAGATTTTGGTGGATCATGTATGAATTATTTTAGTACTTATTTGTTAGACAATGTTTTATACCTATCGATTGATAGGATTTTGATACATATTAACAAACAGGGTTTTATATGGAATCATATAAAAACAATCTCTCGCACCTATCGATAGATAAAATTTGGGTGAATTATGTATGAATGATCTAAGTACTTGTTGACACAATGTTTGATACATATTAACAAACATGGTTTTAAATAGAATCGTATAAAAACGATGTCTCGCACATATCGACATATAAAACTTTGGTGGATCATGTATGAATGATCTTAGTACTTGTTGATAGACAATGTTTAATACTTATTATCAAATATGAGTTTAAATAGAATCGTATAAAAACGGTATCTTGCACCTATCGACAAAGGATTTTGGTGGATCATGTACGAATGATCTCAGTAATTGTCGACATATAAGGTTTGATACCTATTGACATGTAGTGTTTTGATACCTATTAACAAATAGGTTTTTTAACGGAATCATATAAAAATGATTTCTTGCACCTATCGATATATAGAATTTTGGTGAATCATGTACGAATGATATGAGTACTTATCGACATAAAAGGTTTGATACTTATCGATATATAGGGTTTTGATACCTATTAACAAACATGTTTTTAAACAGAATAGTATAAAAACAATGTCTCACACCTATCGATAGATAAGATTTTGGTGGATAGATACAAATGATATCAATATTTATCGATATAAAAGGTTTGATATGTATAGACATATATGGTTTTGATACCTATTAACAAACATGATTTTAAACGAAATAATATAAAAACGATCTCTCGCACCTGTCGACATATATGATTTTGGTGGATCATGTACGAATGATATCAGTACTTGTTGACATACAAGGTTTGATAACTATTATCAAATATGGTTTTAAATAGAATCGTATAAAAACGATGTCTCACACCTATCGACATATAAGATTTTGGTGGATCATGTACGAATGATCTTATTACTTGTCGACAAACAATGATTGATATCTATTGACATATAGGGTTTTGATACCTATTAACAAATAGGTTTTTAAACAGAATAATATAAAACGATATCTCACACCAATCGACATATAGGATTTTGGTGGATCATGTACGAATAGGGATGGCAATGGGGCGGTTCGGGGAGGAGAATGTATTTATCATCCCCCCGTTTTTATTTTGGGGATCTTTTTAATACCATCCCCGCCCCGTTCGGTTTTTTTAGGTTTCGGGGAATCCCTACGAGGCACCGTTAATAAAAATTTTTAAAAATTAAAATAAATAATAACGGATTTTTTAATATAATACATATTGTAATATATTGAAATTTATATTATTATAAAAAAAATAAACTTACAACTCTTATAAAATATAGTAAATAAATAAATATATTGGTGATTTAATATATTTAATTATGTTTTATAGTGTTCGGGGCATAATCGGAGTGAGATTGGAGCGGGTAGGGGCGGGGGACATAAATACCATCTCTGCCCCATCCCCATTCGGTTTCGGGGAAAAACCGTCCCAAACTGGGAATTTCGGTTCGGTTTTCGCGGGGCGATTTCAAATTTCCATCCTTATGTACGAATGATATCAATACTCATCGACATAAAATGTTTGATACCTATTGACATATAGGGTTTTAATAGCTATTAATAAACATGGTTTTAAATGGAATCGTATAAAAACGATATCTCACGCCTATTGATAAATATGATTTTTGTGGATCATGTACGAATGATATTAGTACTTATCGACAACCAACTTTTGATACATATCGATATATATGGTTTTGATACCTATTAACAATCAATGTTTTAAAATGAATTGTATAAAAATGATGTCTCGCCCCTATCGACATATAGAATTTTGTGGACCAGGTACGAATGTTATCAGTACTTATTGATAGACAGTGTTTGATACCTATCGATATATGATGTTTTGATACCTATTAACAAACAAAGTTTTAAATGGAATCGTATGAAAAATGATTTCTCCCATCTATCGACATTTATGATTTTGGTGGATTATGTACGCATGATCTTAGTATTTGTTGATAGAGAATGTTTGATACCTATTATGAAATATAGTTTTAAACGAAATCGTATAAAAATGATGTCTTGTACCTATCGACATAAATGGTTTTAATGGATCATGCACAAATGATTTCAGTACTTGTCGACATACAATGTTTGATACCCATTGACATATAGGGTTTTGCTATTAACATATAGGGTTTTAAACGTAATCGTATAATTACAATGTCTTTTACCTATCGACATAGAGGATTTTGGTGGATCACGTACGAATGATATTAGTACTTATCGAGATACAAGTTTTGATACCTATCAATATATAGAATTTTGATACCTATTAACAAACAGGGTTGTAAACAAAATTGTATAAAAATGATGTCTCACACCTATCAACAAATACAATTTTGGTTGTAAACAGAATTGTATAAAAATGATGTCTCATACCTATCAACAAATACAATTTTGGTGGATAATGTATGAATGATCTTAGTACTTGTTGACAGACAAGGTTTGATACCTATTAACAAACATAATTTTAAACGAAATCATATAAAAATGATGTCTCGCACCTATCGACATATATAATTTTGGTGGATAATGTAAGAATGATCTCAATATTTGTTGACAAACAAGGTTTGATACCTATTATAAAATATGGTTTTAAACGAAATCATATAAAAACGATGTCTCCCACCTATTGATAGATATAATTTTGGTGGATCATGTATGAATCATATTCATACTTGTCGATAGACAATGTTTGATACCTATTGACATATATGTTTTGATACCTATTAAGAAACATGGTTTTAAACATAATTGTATAAAAACGATGTTAAACACCTATCGATATATATAATTTTGGTTGATCAAGTACGAATTATATAAGTACTTATCGATAGATAAGGTTTGATACCTATCAACATATAAGGTTTTGATACCTATTACCAAATAGAGTTTTAAACGTTATCGTATAAAAACAATTTCTCGCACCTATTGACATATAGGAATTTGGTGGATCAGGTATGAATGATATCAGTACTTATAGACAGACTATGTTTGATACCTATCGACATATAAGATTTTGATACCTATCAACAAATATGGTTCTAAAGAAATTGTATAAAAACAATGTCTCGCACCTATCGAAAAATAGGATTTTGGTTGATCATCTCGAATGATCTCAGTACTTGTTGACAAACAAGGTTTGATACCTATTGTCAAATATAGTTTAAATAGAATATTATAAAAACGATGTCTCGCACCTATCGACATATATGATTTTAGTGGATTATGTACGAATGATCTCAACACTTGTCTACATATAATGTTTGATACCTATTGACATATAGGGTTTTGATACTTATTAACAAACATGGTTTCAAACAGAATCGTATAAAAACGATGTCTCTCACCTATCGACATATAGGATTTTGATGGCTCATGTACGAACGATATTAGTACTTATCAAGAAAAAAGGTTTGATACCTATCGATAGATAGGATTTTGATACCTATTAACAAATAGAGTTTCAAACGAAATCGTACAAAAACAATGTCTCGCACTTATCGATAGAAAAAATTATTGGTGGATCATGTACGAATGATCTCAATATTTGTTGATAGACAATGTTTGATAACTATTAACAAACAGGGTTTTAAATAGAATTGTATAAAAACGACGTCTTACATCTATCGAAAATTTGAACTTTGGTGGATCATGTACGAATGATCTTAGTACTTGTTGATAGATAAGGTTTGATACCTATTATCAAATATGGTTTTAAACGGAATTGTATAAAAACGATGTCTCACATCTATCGACATATAGGATTTTAGTGTATCATCTACGAATGATCTTAGTACTTGTTGACAAACAAAGTTTGATACCTATTGACATATAGGGTTTTGATACCTATTAACAAATAGGGTTTTAAATAGAATCGTATAAAAATGATTTACCATTAAAATGATGTCAATACACTTTTAGGAGAGGTGACAATCACGTTGGGCTTGTTCAATATCATTTAGACAAGTTTATAGTTAGTGATTCAATCTTTTACGGGGTAGCTAATGTCTTTTAGAAAGTTCTTCCATGGAGTTGTTTTGATCATCGGCCTATCTTGATTGAGCGTAGGTTGGTTTCAAGGGCTTGTCGTCCCTTTAGGTTCGAGAATAAATGGTTATCAGATTAGATTTCCTTCTAAGGGTGCAAACCTGGTGAGAGAACCAAGTGATATGTGGGTCACATTATTCCAAATTTTTTGTTAATTTAGAGATCTTCGAAAGTTTCTTAAAGGTTAGTTTCTAGGGGACCGTGCTTTATTTTATTCTAAGGCCGATACTTTATGCTATAAGATCAATGTTATTGATGTGGCTGAAGAGGTACATGATATGTTGGATTATGAGATTAGCTATCGTATTCATTTGATTAGTGAGTTTCTCTCTCTATGCAAGGAAGAGGAAATTGGGGCTCGTTAGCGCAATAAGGCTACCTGGTTAAGATACGAAGATAAGAATACCGTTTTTTTATAGTGTTTTAAATGCTCGGACTAAAAATAATGCGATTAATTCTATCTCAGTTCTCGGGGTATTTCATGATAGTGAACCAATTATTTCTGAAAATATTATTCAGTTTTATATAATCTATTTCTCGAACCGTTTATTAATAGTCCAAAGTTAAACGATATAAACATTGTGACTATTAGTTCTGAGCAGAATGTTTTTTTGAGAGACGCTTTACAATGGAGGAGGTTGAAGATGTTATTAACGTGTGTGGTAGTGACAAGGCTCCAGGTAGAGATGGTTTCACTTTGGATTTCTTTAAAAAGGCATGGACCTTCCTTATGGAGGTGTTATGACGACTATTGAACATTTTTATTGTTTATCATGTTTTGACAAAAGTTGGAATTTTACCTTGATTGTTCTCATCCGCAAGGCTTCAAGAACTATAGACCTACAGAGTTTTAGGACTATAAGTTTAATCATGTCTTTTTACAAGATTATTTCAAAATATTTGGCGAATAAGTTGTGTGTGGTTTTAGAATCTGTTATATTGGTCAAACAAATGACGTTTATTAAAGGGCGTTAAATATTTGATGCAAAATTGATTGCCAATGAGTGCATTCATTCTTCTAACTTCAATGGTGTTCAAAGCGCTTTCGTTAAACTTAATATTGAAAAGATTATGATCATGTTAATTGGGACTTTCTCTTCAATGTCATGGTTAGGATGGAAATAGGTGATAAGTGGATCCGATGGATAAAATTTAGAATTTCCACGGCTAAATTTTCTATCATTGTGAATGATAGTTTTTAAGGCTTTTTCGAGAGTTCGAGGGGGATTGGGCAGCAGACCCATTGTCCCTCTTTTTGCTTGTCATTATCATGGAAGATCTTTCTAAGATGATGATCTTTGTTGAAAATAAAGAACTTATTCATGGAGTTGATTGCAAATCGATGCTAAATCCGTTTTCTATCTCTCATTTGCTCTATGCTGACGATACGCTCTTTATGATTCAGGATATCCATAAAAAATTCAAGCATCTTCGGGATGTTTTGTGGTTATTTAGAGCTTTCTGGGGGCTTCGTGTTAATATTGGAAAGTCATAAATCTTCTTCTCTAATTCTATGTCGGTTAAGAGAAGATCTCGTTTGGTGGGTATTATTGGATTTGGCATTGGATGTTTTCCGACCACGTATCTTGGTCTTCCACTAGGAGAAAAGGCCCGCTCTAATGCCTCTTGGGATCCAATTATATCTAAGATAGAAAGAAAACTCCATATCTAGAAGAACAAGTTGATCTTTAAGGATGGTTGTATGGTTCTCATCAATAGTGCGCTGGAATCTATGCATACTTACATGATGTCATTATTTTATATTTCTAAAAGCGTGATAGTTAAAATGGAGAGATTGATGTGTAAATTTTTATGGGGGTCTTCTAAGTCTACATTTTCACATCTTGTTAGTTGGGACAAAGTAAAAAAATGTCAAATGGTGAAGGGGGTGGGTTTTTGTGACCTATGATTTTTTAATAAAGTATTATTGTTAAAGTGGTGCACTCATTTTAATTTGGAATATAGAAGTCTATAAGTTAATATGATTAAAAGCAAATATAGGTTGGATTGGTCTAAGTGGTTCATAAAATTATCTAATCTCCCTTTGGGATGTAATGTAGCATATGGAGAGACATATCAATCATTTGGAAATGTTATCGTGAACAATCTTCATTTACCGTGAGCGATGGTAGATCAATCCGTTTTTGGAAGGATGTATGATGTGGAGGTAATTGTTTTGTTGTTCTCTTTCCCATACCGACCACTATTGTTATTTGTAAAGATGACATAGTCAAGGACATGTACTATCATCGCTCTCAAGGGTTTGCGAATCGTATAAGATATAGAAGGAGATTATCATTTGAGAAAAAATCTTCTCATAATAGATTATTATCCCTATTGGCCAAAAAATGAGTGTCTCCATTGAAATATGATGCAATGCGATGGAGAGATTTGAATAAGTTTCATGTGAGACATTGCTATTCTCTTTTTGATAGAGTAGTTCCAACTAAGTCGCACTGGGAGAAATTATGGGAGTCTAGGATTCCCACTAAGATCTCTTTTTTCGAGTGGAGTGTAATCCAAAATGGTATTCTAACTAATGATAGATGTATGCGTAAGAGTCTTATCTTAGTTAGTTGATGTTGTTTGGGTCTTAAGGACAAGGGCGAATCCAGGAATATTTTTTTCATTGAACTATAAATATTATAGGTGTATTACATAAAAAAAAATTGAATATGTACCTCGTATTGGTAGGTTATTCTCTAAGTTTATCTCTTACATATTGAACTTTCCTTAATTTAAGAAGGGAAAGGCTATAATAATAACAAAATAACTAATAATAAGACTAATAAAAAAAAAAGTCATTAGGTAGGTAAGAAAGTAGCCCTGGTGCCAAGCTAAAGACAAAGATCACATAAAAAAAAGCAAAAGCAAAGACGTGCCGAATATCTTTCGCTCAATAAAAATCACGCCTCTCCCATCGAAGACACCACTAAGGAGGACTAGACCTAATCAGTCGTCAACCCTGAGCCCTTGAAAGTATTGGAAGAAGATAGTCTAGGTATTTCAAGTCATATATTACACATGTTTAAAGTTCGAGCCACATTTAATAAAAACAATTATATTCAAACTTGAGCTTCAAATAATAAATGAATTGTATTTTAAGAATAAATTAATAATAATATATAAAATAACTCAACATTTAAACTTAATTATTTTACTTAAAATCAATTGAAGTAGTTTTTAATGATATTGCGTCTTAATCAAATCTAAATAAATAAATAACATATTCGTTTATTTTCAACATATTTTGGTTATAAATTCATTGTTTAATGTATAACTCAGACATAAATACATTTTATAACAAGCCAAAACATTTTAAATTACATTTTTAATCATCTTACATATTTTTAACCAAACAATAATTTTTTAAGTACACAACATTTTTTTATAACATAATTGTGTCACAATTTTTTTTACCATACCTTTATATTTAAGAAGTAGACATTATAAATAATAATTTTAACTGAAGTCTTTTGGATAATACTTTTCAACCAATTTAAAAATATTTCTAGTTTTAAATGATTTAAAATTATCTTTATGGTCTAAATCATAAATCAAATGAGCTCCACCCAACCAATTTATCACTAAATTGAATTAAAAACGTATTTTTTATTTCTTAAATAATGAATTTTTCTTATATGTATATTATGATGCTTAATTTCAAACTGTCCGGATTGCCGGGTTGAGAGCTGTGGTTAATTTGGATATATATATGAGAGTAAATGGATACTTGGGTCAGATTGTGGGTTGACCCGTCCATAAACTTAAAACGGTTAAAAATAAAATTAACAATGATATATGTATATTTCGAACTTGCAACATAACAAAAACAAGTATAACGCTTTAACCAACTATGCTAATAAGACTTTATATTTTAAATTCAATACCAAATTTGATAAACGCGGGACATTTTAACAATACAAGTTTAACTTTTTAACTAACTAATATATATATATATATATATATATATATATATATATATATATATATATATATATATATATATATAATGATGCTTAATTTCAAACTGTCCGGATTTTGGGTCGAGAGCTGTTGTTAATTTTGATATATATGTGAGAGTAAATGAGTACTTGAGTCGGATTGTGGGTTGACCCGTCCATAAACTTAAAACGGTTAAATAAAATAAAAATGATATATGTATGTTTCGAACTTGCAACATAACAAAACAAATACAACCCTTTAACCAAGTGTGATTCGAATGTGGTTTACCGATGGAGAATAAACCAATATCAATTGAAAGTGGTTAAAAAATATGAATCAAATATTAGATTAACTAAAGTGGGAGGTCACAATGCTAAATGTTAAAAAATATGAATCAAATATTTGATTGACCAAAGTGAAAGTGTAAGGTTACGAGATTAGAGGTTCATTCAAAAAAACATGCTATAAGATATTTGAGAAGATAATTTTTTTTATCGAAGTGAATAAAATGTGGAATGAAAGTATTCTATTTTTTATTTTAATATATTATTGATGATTTACTAAAAATTTTAAACACGAATACATATTATTATTATTATATTAAATTTATTTTTTTTATATTTTTATTCGTATGTATCGAGCACAAGAATATTCCTTTAACCAACCAACCGAAAATGAACATCTATTTAAAGGAAAACATTTTACAAAAGTTAAAAAATTGAATAGTGACTCCCGAGATTCCCGGGATAAGTTTTTCCCGCAAATTACGGATCTTGTGCCCTTCTTCTGCAAACAGTGCCTCCCAGGATTCCCATGATAAGTTTTTCCGCACATTACGAATCTTGTTTCCCCTTTAAATCTTAAACTGGATGGATGATGATGATCCAATGTCTTTCCTTGAAATTTTTTCAATCAAAGTGTCTTTGATTGCTTCGAAAATGTCTTCAATTTCGATATCACTTTGAGCGTCATGTAGATAATCAGATGCTATAGTTGAATCTGATTTGTTTGATTTATTATCATCTTTGAATTTGGACATAAAGTCTTTCTTCATTTCTTCAATGTATGCATATATCATTTGCCCTTTTGATAAGTTTTCTAACCTCATTCGGAATTTTTGGAGATATAATCAAAAGGGGACGGCGCTTCGGCTACTTGTCGTTTTTCTTCATAAATGCTTATTTGCTGGTATAGGAGGTCCATTGTCTCTTTCCCGAACCGCTCATGCATTTCGTGATCTATTCTCATCATTTTATCCCAAAATTTATAATGGGATGATCTAAATAGACAGGGAATGCCTGTTTTGGTATAACCAAATTCAGGTATCCATTTCCAAATCCAAGGAATGGAAAATTCTGCAAAAAAGAAACATGAAGCTATTCCTTCAATATATAAATTAGCTTCTTGTTTTTTCAGAAGCTGGGGGTATACCTCGCTCCATTGATCAAATAGGACCTTGATTTCTTCTGGTAAAAACCTTTGGGTTAGGACCAAAGCAGTAAAACTAGTTTATAAACCAGTAGGGAATGTCTCCTCTATAGACATTCGCGCATACCTTGATGAACTAGGAATGTTTATATTTATTATTCTCATAATTTACTGCCTTAGTGAAGACATCACATTCGTCCCAATAATTAAATTTGATTGTCGTTGTTTTATTAAACGACAATTCTCTTTCTTTCATTGGGGATATTCCCCAATCTTCTAAGGAAATTGTCTTTTTTATTATCATTTTGCTGAAATTATAAATTTCTTTATTTGCGCTAGAGAAATGTGATATTTCCCATGATCCACTTTGAATAAGTATTTGTTCGTAAAACATTTGGGACTTATAAGTCCTCGATGGTGTGGATGTATTATCCAAATATCTTTGTATTATTTTCCATGGTTCACTTTTCCATTTGAGGTCTTTTTCTTCTAGGAGAAATATAATTTCTTTATATTAATTTCTCATAAATCCAATATTATTAGATTCTGATTCATCATCTCCTACTATTCTGGCGTACGTTGGATTGTCCTTTTGACTGTCCGTACTTTGGGAGAGATCCATTGCTATCAGCTTTTGTTTACCATACTGAGATATGATCTCTGGTGTTCTGTCCCGACCTCTTCCTCTGATAGAGGAGGATCTCCTTCCTCTATTAGAGAAATATTCATAACCCCTTCCGCTCATTCTTGTAAATTTAAAAATTCACGGGTCAAGAAATCAAGAAGATTATTATCTATCCCTTTTTTATATGCTATTTTAAAGTCAAATGGGGCTAAATGAGCTTGCCATCTGGCGAACATTTGCTTTGATACATCATGTTTAAAGTCTTTTTGGAACATAAATTTAGCTGCATTGCAGTATGTTCGTATAATAAAATTTTTGATTATATAAATCATCTTGGCATTTTAAAACACATTTGACTATGGCAAGAATTTCTTTGGCGACTGTCGCATAATTTTTTGAGAATTGTTCCATTTTTCTGAATGGAATCTGACAAGATAAACTTGTTTTGTTTCTGGATCTAATTGAGTCAATATTCCTCCGAATCCTATGTCAGAAGCGTTAGTCTCAATTACCTTTTCCCAATTGAGTTACTTATCATTAAATAAGGAAGTACTTTTACTTTATTTTTAATTCTTTTAATTGCATCTGTATGATGGTTTGACCATGACTTTGGGTTTTTCTTTAGCCTTTCATATAAGATTGATGTATCTTCTATTAGTTTTTTATAGTATGGAGCCACATAATTGAGGCTGCCTAAAAATCTTTGTAACTGTGTTTTATCAGTGATTATATTCGGGAATTTTTTCGCAAATTCTATTTTTATATTAATAGGAATAATATTTCCCTTTTCAATGATATGACCTAAAAACCTTATTCTTGTTTTTGAAAAGATCCATTTTTGGTTTAGAAATTACTAATCCATTTTGAGTTATTATTGTTTTGAACATATTTAAATGTTTAAAATGAGTTTCAATTGTTTTTGAATAAACTAATATATCATCAATGTAAACAATTATAAATGTGCTATAAGGATTAAAAATATATTATTCATAATTTTATGAAATTTTGGATGAAGCATTTTTTAACCCAAATGGCATCACATTCCATTCATAATGTCCTATAGGGACATTGAATGCTGTTTTATATCTGTCAGATTTTTCAATCTGAATTTTCCAATATCCTGATTTCAAGTTAAACTTTGAGAATATTAAACTATCATATAACCTATCTAATAGATCCTTTTTATTAGGAATTGGATGCCTAATCCATTTTAATACCTTGATGAGGGGTTTGTAGTTTATTACTAACCTTGGTACGCCTCTTTCGATTTCTGAATGTTTATTTACATAGAAAGCCGTACATGACCAGGGTGATTGTGATGAACTTATTAACCCCTTCTGTAATAGAGCATCTATCTCCTTTTTGTATAATTCTAGATATTCTGAATTCATTTGGCAAGGTCTTGCCTTTGTAGGAATATTCTTTTCATTAAAAGAATCCTCATAGGGTAGTGAAATTATATGTTTTTTTATCCCAGAATGCATTAGGATGTTCATTACAAATATCTATTGAAAGTTGGTCTCTGTAGAGCTATTTTTTCTTGTAATTTAGGATTTTCTAGTTGTTCATCTATTGTTATAAGACTTATTTCTTGTTTTAAAAAGTATATTTGATCTTGTTTTTCTTTGATATTATCATATATACTATGTAACATTTTAGTAAGTGGCTCCACAATAAATTCTAGAAAAATATCATGTTTCTGAAAAGTTCCTGTAATACCTTTATTATCAATCATCTTAATCTGGTAAATGGTGTTTAAAAATAGGGTTCCAAGCATGACCTAATTTGATATATCTTTAGCAAGGATAAAACTTTGGGGAATGCACTTATTATTAGTACATATATAGGCTTTTGGAAGCTTATATTGGATTTGGAGTTTAGCTCCACCTGCATGCCACAAGGTATGGCTTGTTTTATGAAAATACCTAGTGGGGATTAGTCCTTCTTGAATAACATTTAGATCTGCTCCGCTATTAATAAGGGCAGTAAATGACCTTCTATAGTGATTATCTATTAGGAGAGATATTCTTATGTGCCATTTTTGGGATTTAACCATTTCTATTGTGGATAAAAAATTTTCTAAGAAGATATTTTCTTCAATTTCTATTTTGTTGTCATTATATTGATTATTTTCGTTAGGTTTATCCTCAAGCTTAGTTATTCTGGATTCTTGTATAATATTCTTCCTTCTTAATATCTTAATTTCTTCTTTTAAATTATTAATTTTCTTGTAAAGATTTTTGAGAGTGTATTTTCCTCTTTGTTTTGAACTTTGTGTCTAAGTTGGTTCATTACTTCACTCATAGTGTAAGATTTATTATAATTTAATCTCTTTTCTTCTGCCTCTTCTTCTTTAGAGGATGAAGTTCCTTTTTTAGAATTGAACTGGTCTATGATGTGCACTCTTAATTCTGGGTCTTTAATGACTTTTAATAATTCAAAAGCATGATTTGATGTTAAAACATTAACTTTCATATCTGAGAATTGAGATATGATTCTATATAATTCTGATTTGTTAATATTTTGATTTCGATCTAGGTTATTTGTTTCTTTTTTAGGACAATTTAATCCTGATCGGCAAGGCTCACATTCGGAGTCTTCTGAGCTTAATTCAGAAATGTTTTCATTATTTAGATCATCTATTTCAGAATCACTAATTATTGAATCTGAATCAGATTCTTCAGATTCTGAGTTTTGTAAAGTTTGAATTATTAATCTTTTTGTGTTTTCTGGAATTTCAAGATTATTAATTTTTTTTTGCCCAACAGTATTTTGATGTGTGTCCAAATTTTCCACAGTTGTGGCATTTCTTATTATTTTTGAAATTTTTTGACTTGTATTTAGATTTTTCTTCCATCTTCTCATTTTTCATGTCTGAGTATTTTTGGGATGATTTTCTATATTTGTGAAACTTATTATATTTTACCCTTCTCTCCTTTCTAGATGTTGGACTATCTATACTAAATTGTTGGAAGAATTGACCTAATTATTGTCTTTCGCTTTGACTCTGTCTTTTAATTTGTTGGTTTAACCTTATTTCATTACATAAGGCTAGCCCTTCTTGTATACAAGTATCTATTAATACACCATATGTATAGGTTTCATATGGTATCATTGAATGACTCTTTTTGAGATCCCTTCTAACTCTTTCAGCAAATAGGCTAGGAAGGCCGTCAATAAATTTTGATTTCCAATGTACATTATTACATTCTAGGAGTTCCATAACTCTACTTAGAAAGGTATCTTTATACCATCTAAAATCTGAAAGCGTCTTACACCTTAGATTTTGTAATAATGTTCTAATTGTATCACTATTATCACTGAGCCTTCTCGTGAAGTGTTCAATGATATTTATCGCTAGTGTATAAACCGCATGTTCAGTTAGACTATTGTTTTCTTGTTTTACAATGTTAAGAATAGAATCTCTATTATCTTGGGAAAAATAATTATCCCACCATCCTTTTAATTGTCCAGTAAACCCAATAACAATCATTGTTGCTATCGTTTTATCACTATTTTTACAAACTGTTGAGTACATCAACATTCTACGTACTGTATATAAATTTGTTTGTTTGAATATCCATCAATATTCCATTCATATATTTTGTTTCCTGAATAACTAATATAATTGTATCTATGTATTCTCCATGTAAAACATCCATTGGTGTTGGTCTATTATAGTAAAATTTACTTTGTATAGGCTTATCAGCCAATTTATTAATTTTATTAATCTGGTCTTTGTTTTCTGTGTCTAAGGTTTTAATACTTAGCTTGCTAAATTTTGGGGTTATTTTTAACGCACCTGGTTTAATTTCATTTATTGATTTTAGTAATTTCTCAATTTTGTTTTCTATGGATTGTAATTGTTCTCCTAGAATATTTAGGAACAGAGTTGTGTAATTCTGTTGTTCAAACATACTATTAATATATTTGCATGTTATTGGGAGTGTATCATTTTCAATTAACATTCTGTATGGCGTGAAATTTATAATTTTTTCTCCATTTTCAATATGGAAAGGTTGTTGAGGTGGATATGTTTCTAAATAAGTTTTCCCTGTTTCTAATTTAAAAGTTCTTTCAATTCCAGATATATAATTTTTTACATAGATTCTTATGAACCAAGAGGTAAAAGGGATTAAAGCATTTTTTTATTTTACAGAATTCATAAAATTCTTTTTTCAAATTGTTTTATTTCTGAAATGTAAAAACTTTCAAAAAACCATTTTCTGAATTGGGTTTAACCTGGATTTTTGAATTCATTGGAGATTATTTTTCTAGCCGGAGAACCAATATTGAAGTCTATTTTGGGTGTACTATTCATCTAAATAGAAAAGTCCATTTTCGACATTGTCGGTTCTATTCCGTTTAGGGTTTGTGTATTATTTTCCCTAACAATATTTTGTCTATTAATATATAATTTTTCTGTAATTGGAGTTGAATCTTCTGAAAACATTGTTTCCCTTATTTGAGAGGTGGATGCTCTTGAAGGGTATTCAACTTTGTAGTATAATGGTGAAATATATGATTTAATAGAGCTATGTCTTTGTAATGGACATAACTTTAGGCTTGTGTCAAATCTTACTTCGACACTTCCCTCATCATTTTGAGAAACATCTAATATATTATTATAATTCTGGACCTGTGGTTTTACAGGTACAACTTATTCTATTTTCCAGTTATCTGGGAATGATATTTCTTCCCATTTAATTGGTCTTCTCCTAGTAATGTTTGATTTATCACAATTTGTTTGTATTAAAATTGTTTCGTTATTGGGTCTATCCATTCTCCTACATAGTAGATTTAAAGTGAATAAGGATTTATAGTATATTCTATAACAAACACACATTACTTCCGATCCGGGAGCATAATTATATCCATGTGTTTTAACATTTAATGTTAGGGAGTCAGTTATATTTGCATCAGATAAGGATAATTGTAAGTTTGGAAAAACGTTAAAATAAACTAGTCCCTGAGCTAGACTGGATTGTATTATTCCCATTAGGGATTGTTTCCAATTTAGATTTCTTCCATCTCTTAGAGCTGCCATAAAGCTTTCTGGTAAACCCTCTAAAGATAAAGGTTTAAATGCAACCTGTACTAGTCCTATATGTAGAAATTTATAGGTTCGTTTATAATATGCTATATCCATATTCGATAGTAATTTTATTATCATATCACTGTTATCTAGTGAAACTGACTCTTCAGTAGTTTTTATCACTTGTTTTAAACCCATTTTTTCAAATGTTCCTAGTTGATATATTAATCTAGGTTCCACTTTCGGAATTGTCCACTTATCTAGGAGATCTAAGTCTTTTGGAATATCATATTCCTCTTTATTAATATTCTTTATGTTTTTTTATTTTTTATTTTTTTTAGGTAGGGTAGTTAGTCGACATGATCAACCCCTATATATATTGTATTTATGAAACTGAAATGATATAATATATATAGATAACATATAATATACAATATCAGTTTCATAAATACAACCAGATACATATTATATATAAAAGTAAGCATACATATTATACATAACACTAATTATAAATAAGTTTTATTTGAAAAATAACATATATGAAATATATATTTTTTTTTTTTAAATAAGGAGAAGTAGAATGACACCCCACAGTTATGCTCCCCGCTTCAACTCAATGTGCTTCCAGATGAAATCCAACTCGTGACCTTTTAATTTTGTAAGCGAACTCTTATCACTGAGTACCTTGGTGGGTTTATAAATATATTTCAGAAAAACAACAGTTTAGATATAGCATGAATCAAACTGAAATAATATCATACATATTATACAATATTAGTTTCATAAATACAACATGATACATATTATACATCAAACTAGGGCATACATATTTTATAAATATATTTCAGAATCATTAAAACAAAAAAAAAATCAATCTTAACTTGGGGATAAATATTATACTTCAAAATATTTATAAATCAATCTTAAACTAGGGCATATATATTATACTTTCAACTATTTCATAAGGACAACGAGAATCAAACTAAAAAAAAATACTATTTTATAAATCCTAAACCAAACATATTTGAAGAAAATGAACATATTTTAAGTAAGAATCACAAAGTTATCATAAAACGAACACTATACAAAAAAAATCTACCCTAAAATAAACACTAAACAAAAATCTACCTAAAACGTGTACCTTGAAGAAAACTATGTGGAAGATCAATGTTCTCTTCTTGTGTAACTTGAGGATGATCGTTCACTTCAAGGTTCACCGCTAGTATGCATAAACTATTTATATATAAGTTTTAGTTGAAAATATCATATATGAAATATTTTTTTAATTAAGAAGAACTAGAATGACACCCACAGTTATGCCCCCGCTTCAACTCAAACTGCTTTTAGATGAAATCGAACTCGTGACCTTTTAATTTCTTAAGAGAACTCTTACCACTTGACTACCTTGGTGGGTTTATAAATATATTTCAGAAAAACTTAAATATAGCATGAATCAAACTGATATAATATCATACATATTATACAATATTAGTTTCATAAATACAACAAGATACATATTATACATCAAACTAGGGCATACATATTTTATAAATATATTTCAGAATCATTAAAACAAAAAAAAATCAATCTTAACTTGGAGATAAATTTTATACTTCAAAATATTTATAAATCAATCTTAAACTAGGGAATATATATTATACTTTCAACTATTTCATAAAGACAACGAGAATCAAACTGAAAAAAAAGACTATTTTATAAACCCTAAACCAAACATATTTGAAGAAAATGAACATATTTTAAGCAAGAATAACAAAGTTATCCTAAAACGAACACTATACAAAAATCTACTCTAAAATAAACACTAAACAAAAATCTACCTAAAATGTGTACCTTGAAGAAAACAATGTGGAAGATCAATGTTCTCTTCTTGTCTAACTTGAGGATGATCGTTCACTTCAAGGTTCACCGCTAGTATGCATAAACTATTTATATATAATTTTTAGTTGAAAATATCATATATGTTACATTTTTTTAATTAAGAAGAGCTATTGACACACCTCACAGTCATGGCCCCCCCGCTTCAACTCAAACTGCCTTTAGATGAAATCGAACTTGTGACATTTTGATTTCTTAAGCGAACTTTTACCATTGGGCTACCTTAATGGGTTTATAAATATTGATAGGATCGGCGTAATCGATAGAGACGGGGGTCTGGCTATTGATGACGGCTTCAGATAAACAATTTGATAGAAATCCTGTTACGGATTTAAATCACTTTCTATTCTTCACAAACCCTTGTAAACTCTTGAACGATTCAAGTGCAGAAACGTTTGCTCAGGTTTGAAGCTAAGAACTAACGAGATAATGAATGACAGAATGTAAATGACACATCAATTTATTTATGGATGTTTGGAGAAAAACTCTCCTACGTCACCCCTCTTCCAACCACCGGAAGGATTCACTATACGTTTCTTAGAATAAAATACAGTTGCACGGCTACCTCACTATTGAACAGAACAAACTCTGTTCAAATTACAGTATATTGAAGAATATCACTCAGCTAGAAAATACTTTGATTCTATCTCTCTTTATATACACACAGTAAAACAAGAAAATAATTCGTGAGTAAGTTCAGTAGTTCGTTCGTATGCGTATTTCTCAATGTCCAGCAACTGACTTGTTCTTCCGTTATTCTTGAAGATCTTTAAATAGAGAGCAGGAATCAACAATCGAATCTTCTGTAATGACACGTGGCGAACTTTCATTGGAATGCCTCCATAGTACACAGGTACAGCAGACTTTAAGCACCAGGATCGTGGCTGTACTAGTCTGGTAGTGCGCCAAATATTCTTCTAAGATATTCCTGCAAGAAACAAGTAGTGGGAAGAATATTTTCTTATGTGGCATTAGTTAATTGGTTGCAACTAACTGTCGTACTGATCTGCACAGAAAAGTGGAATAGGAGTAGCATACAACTAGTTGATCGTGGGTAGACGGATGCTCGTTTCAAGCAACTGATTAAGAATGACATTAGACGTTTTTTAATTAGACTGACTATTCTAATGAAGTTAGACGCCTCCGTCTAATAGCAGGATCCATTAGACCACCTGGTCTTATGGGATTAGACGACACGTCTAATTATGATTCCCTTCAGACTAATTTAAAGGAGTTAGAGTGCACGTCTAACTTTCATCTCTGTTAGACGACACGTCTAACTACGCATCCCTTTAGACTAATCTGAAGGAGTTAGACTACATGTCTAACTCTCACTTGTTAGACGAAACGTATAACTACGCATCCCTTCAGACTAATTTGAAGGAGTTAGACTGCACATCTAATTCTCATTTGTTAGACGACACGTCTAACTACGTTTCCCTTCAGACTAATCTAAAGGAGTTAGACTGCACGTCTAACTCTCTTTTGTTAGACGACACGTCTAACTACGTTTCCCTTTAGACTAATCTGAAGGAGTTAGACTGCACGTCTAACTACGCCTGTTAGACTGCACATCTAAATCTGTATCTGTTAGTCTGCACGTCTAACTACGTATCTGTTAGACTGCACGTCTAACTACGTATCTGTTAGACTGCACGTCTAACTACGTATCTGTTAGGCTGCACGTCTAACTACGTATCTGTCAGACTGCACGTCTAACTACGTATCTGACTGCACGTCTAACTACGTATCTGTTAGACTACACGTCTAACTACGTATCTGTTAGACTGCACGTCTAACTACGTATCTGTTAGACTACACGTCTAACTACGTATCTGTTAAACTGCACGTCTAACTACGTATCTGTTAGACTGCACGTCTAACTACGTATCTGTAAGACTGCACTTTTAACTACATATCTGTTAGACTACACGTCTAACTACGTCTGTTAGACCACACGTCTAACTCTATGCGTTTAATAGCCAATTAGTCTAATGAACCTCATTCAAACTTAGTCTAATATAACATGTTTTCGATACACCTACACCAAATACAATTAGACGGCTTAGTTTAAGTTTTATTCCAACTCATTATCAAAATTTCATTAGTCAAAAGAATTTGACCCTTAGTCAAAAGAATTTGACCCTTCAATTTCCCCCTTTTTGATGATGATGTTAAAACTTTGCACAACTAAAAGATTATATGAGTAATGCAGTAGATAGCAACAGACTATTCATATATCATAACAGATAAAACCATAATCAGGAATGTTTTTCAATAGAAAATACAAAAACATCTTTCAAGAACAGCAAAAAAAAAAAATTCAAGACAACAACATCTAAAGATTCTTCCTTCCCCCTAAGTCTAAGGCTTATATTTTCCCTTTCTTTCCCCCTTTTTAACATCATCTGGGAAGGTAATCAACAGACGATTCAAGAGCTAGGGTTAATGCTGAGTTATAGACGTCCCTTTTTTGTTTCTTCGACCTGAGCCTACTAACCCGAAGAACATAATCGACAACCTTCTGGTTGTTCAAGATTTTAGAAGAATTGGCATGAAACCCATGACCAGGTTCAGTAAGGAGATAGCACAGGAATGCGTAAAGAGGAACGTCATAACCGAAGATCTTCTTTCGAGAAGTGATTATTCTAACCAGATTGTTGAAGAGGAATTTCGACCAGTTGATGGCTACACCCCTTGTGATGGCCACCATTATTTCAAAGACTTTCGTACAATAGATGTAGAAAGAGTCTTTTTCAAGGAGGTATTTGGAGATGATGTCGTTGAGTAGGGCATACTCAACCTTCAGACAATTGCTCTTCTCTTGAAGCTCAACAGGAAGGATTTCCCCTTCGAAAATTTCATCTGAAAAGACATGCGTCATTTCAGACAGAATTTCATTTGAGGAAGAAGGAAACTCATGGATTCCTTTGGTTGAGAGTCTGAAGAACATGTCGAATGTTTCTTCAATGAAGCAGATATTTTTGCCAAGTACATTCGCATGAATGTACTGATTGCGGAAAAAGCCAGCGGTTTCGAAAAACTCACGAACAACTTGTTCGTGATAGATGCAGTGAGGACGAAGAAACTTTTTCAGTCTAGAGGCTTTGAAAGATTCAAACATTTGAACCATTTCAGGAATCATTAGAGTAGAGACATATTTGAAGTCTACTTGCAAGGATTTCAGAGAGAAAGAAGTCATTTTAGCAAGATGAACACAAGATCTTGACGATTCGAATTCTAGAGAGAGAATCAAGGATTTTGGAGTACTCAACCATTTGAGTGACACCATTCATTAAATATAAGGGAGCTAACGTGTAACATTTAATGATTATTCCAACCGTCAAAAATTTCAGAAACCTATTCCCAAGGGACACATCTATCAATTAATATTAATCATGAAACTGCACAGTTAATATTAGACGTATAAAATAAAATTATCAGAAATTTTAGTCACTTTTGAAAAATTGAGAGACACTTGTATTCAATCTATTTGAGAAGTGACTGGTTTATTTTTGGCGGGAAAAAGTACATAGATAGATACATTTGCAGATGACAATTGTCCCGATAGCCAGAAGATGAAAAGTCTAAGTACACAAGTAGTTAAACGTTTAATCTACTTTTCACATTCTTTACTTCTAATTGGGAAATCCGTCTATTAGACATTGTCGTCTAATCAAGTTTGTCTTATAAACGTCTAACGTCTATTGGATGTAGACGTCTAATTACGCATAAACACCACGTGCTAGACGTGTGTCCAGTTAGACGTGAGCTTCCAATTTCTCTTGTCCTATAAACTTCTAACGTCTATTAGACGTATACGTTTAACCGCGTAGGTTAATTAACCAAGACATGAGTTCCCAAAGGAAGATAAAAACTGCTTGAGTAGACGTACGTCTAAGTAGTTATGCTTCTTAAACTTCTAGTCCATTGGACGTATTGAGACCTCTGTCTTCTTGTCTGTCCAGTTACGCTTTGAACGAATGTTCCCCCTCAATTCATGCACATAATGGAATCAATTAAGATCAACAAGTCCTAAAATGTTTCTAAAGTGAGAGAACTTAGCTTTGGGTAGAGACTTCGTGAAGATGTCTATAGTTTGTTGATCTATTGGGATGTATTCAA
The DNA here is from genome assembly GCF_907164915.1 of Impatiens glandulifera. Classification (NCBI taxonomy): domain Eukaryota; kingdom Viridiplantae; phylum Streptophyta; class Magnoliopsida; order Ericales; family Balsaminaceae; genus Impatiens; species Impatiens glandulifera. The sequence continues at coordinate 32,601 of NW_025919285.1, forward strand.
GACGAATCTGCTTCTGATTGACATGCTCTCGGATGAAGTGATGCCTGATTTCGATGTATTTTGTCCGAGAGTGCAGGACTGGATTATAGGTGATTACGATAGTACTTGTGTTGTCACAGAAAATTGGAGATTCTTCAGCCTCAATCCCATAGTCTTTAAGTTGTTGTTGAACCCACAAGAGCTGAGAGCAACAACTACCAGCAGTATGGTACTCTACTTCAGCTATAGACGTGGCAACAAACGTCTACTTCTTACTGAACCATGAGATAAGACGATCTCCAAGGAACTGGAAAGTTCCACTCGTGTTCTTTCTATTAATTTTGCACCCTGCATAATCTGCATCTGAGAAACTAGTTAAATTGAAACTGGAATCCTTCGGATACCACAGTCCCACATTTTGAGTTCCTTTTAAATATTTCAGAACGCGTTTAGCAGTAGTGAAGTGAGAAAGTTTAGGATTAGCCTGAAATCTTCCATAGACACCAACAACAAATTGGATATCTGGTCTACTGGAAGTAACATAGATCAATGAACCAATAAGACCTCTATAAGCTGTGACATATACACTTTGACTACCATCCTCTTTGTCCAATTTACTAGAGGAGCTCATTGGAGTGGCTGCAACAGAGCAGTTCTCCACCCCAAACTTATTTAGTAACTCTTTGGTATACTTGGCCTGATTGATGAAGGTTCCTTTCTCCAGCTGACGAACTTGGAGACCAAGGAAGAAATTTAATTCTCCCATCATGCTCATTTCAAATCTGTCCTGCATCATCTTGTCAAATTTCTCACACAATTTGGGGTTAGTTGATCCGAATACAATATCATCAACATATATTTGAACAAGTAGAATGTGAGAGTCTTTAGTGAATCTAAACAATGTTTTATCCACAGTTCTAATAACAAAATCATGATCAAATAGAAATTCAATCAAAGTGTCATACCAAGCTCTAGGAGCTTGTTTCAAAACATATAAAACTTTGTAAAGTTTAAAAACATGATTTGGTAAAGTATGATCTACAAAACTAGGAGGTTGCTCAACATAGACATCTTCATTTAATTTACCATTTAAAAATGCACTTTTCACATCCATTTGAAAAACTTTAAAATTCTTAAATGATGTATACGCCAGGAAGATTCTAATTGCCTCAAGTCTTGCTACAGGTGCAAACAATTCATCGAAGTCGATTCCTTCCTCATGTCTGTATCCTTGAGCAACTAAGCGAACTTTGTTTCTAATAACTAAACCATTTTCACGAAGTTTGTTTTTAAAGACCCATCTTGTTCCGATGACTAACTGATCATTCGGTCTAGGAGTTAGATGCCACACTTTATTTTTCACAAATTCGTTTAACTCCTCCTGCATAGCATTTATCCAATCTGGATCAACCACTGCTTCACCAATTTTCTTGGGTTCAATCTGAGAAATAAAGGCAGAATTGGCCATTTCATTCATCTATTGACGTCTTGTGCTTCGAGGAGAGAAAGGATTTCCGATGATCAATTCTGGTGGATGATTCTTGTTCCATCTGAAGTTGGATCCAAAGGGATTGGTCATCTGAACAGGTGACTCCGCGACGTCCAAACACTCAACAGTTTGTTGAATAGGAGTTTGTACGTTTGGTTGGATTTCAACCGGATCAGCCACATGATCAGACAATGAAATCCGTTTATCTATAACTTCATCCTCACTTGCAGACTCATGAATCGTCGCCTTTAATCTATTAGCAAGGTCGATGGGATCAATGGAGTTACTCTCAACAGGCTCATCAAATACGACATGAAGGGATTCCTCAAAAGTTTGTGTTCTGTTGTTATATACTCTGTAAGCCTTTATTATTGAGGAATATCCCATAATGAATCCAACATCTACTTTAGCATCAAAATCGGTCAAATAAACCTTTCCATTGTTATGGATAAAACATTTATACCCGAATACTTTAAAGTATGAAATTGTGGGAATTCTCCCGTAATATAGTTTATAGGGAGTTTTATCAAAACGTTTGTTAATTATTGACCGATTTTATGTGTAGCAAACTGTGTTTATGGCTTCTTCCTAGAACCTCTAAGGTATGTCTGATTCAGCTAGTATAGATCTCGCTGCTTCCTTCAGAGTCACCACTCTTCTCTCAGTAATGCCATTCTACTGTGGAGTTCTGGCACTAGACAACTCGTGCCTAATCCCAGACTCCTCGAGATAAGAGGAAAGGTATCTGTTTGTGAACTCAGTTCCCTAATCACTTCTAATGCAAACAATATTCAAAGATTTCTGATTTTGAATTCTTTTAAAGATTCTAATCAATTTTTTAGCAGTTTTATCCTTTGATGGTAAAAATGCAACCCATGTAAATCGTGAGAAATCATCAATAACAATTAGGGCGAATCTCATTTCTCCTAGGCTCTTTACAGGAATTGGATCAAACAATTCCATGTGTAACAGTTCCAAGTAGCGACTGGATTGAGATTTTCCTTTACTTTTGAACGATGATTTACCCTGTTTGCCTAACTGACAAGTAGAACATACCTTGTCCTTAGACAACTGTAGTTTAGGCAAGCAAAATACTAAATTATTAGAACAAATGTTGTTGATGGTTTTGAAATTTAGATGGTTTAACCTTTTATGCCATAACCATTTCTGGTCATTATTGGCAATCATGCACATATGATAAGATGTTTCTTTTTTCCAATTCATTTTATATGAGTTTCCTACTCTACTACCGGTTAATAAAGTATTACCATGTTGATCCTTAACTAGGCATGCATGAGTTTGAAAATCAACTGATAGACCATTATCACATAATTGACTAATACTAATCAGGTTATAACACAGATTGTCAACAAGTAACACGTCATTAATGATTAGATTACCATGAATAATCTTACCCTTATCTATGGTCTTACCCTTCTTGTTGTCACCAAAAGTGATCTTAGATCCAGAACAATCTGCTATATCAGTGAGAATCCGTCTGTTTCCTGTCATATGTCTGGAACAGCCGCTATCAAGATACCATACAAATTCCTTGAGACCATCATTTACTTGTACCTTGGATTGAACGTCTGCTATCAAGCATGTTACAGTTTCAGTATCCTTTTCAACAGGAGAATCCTCTGAATCGCTTTCGGCCCATTTGGATTTGTTTTCAACACACATGAAAACTTTCTGGTCCTTCTGATTCTTCTTGGCTTGAACATTTCGACAATAGATCTAAATCAACTTCTCCCAAATTTCTTTAGTAGAGGAGCAAGACTTGATCTCGTAGAATATGTTCATGTTGACCGATTGATACAGAATATTTTTGGCCACATTGACCAATTTGTTGGTCATCTTATCTTCAGTGGTCCACTAATATCTTGTCTTTGAAATTTTTATGAGACCATCGGTAATGACGCTCCACATATCACAATGAAGAGCAGCCAAGTGAGATTGCATTCTCATCATCCAATAGTCGCAGTTGTCTCTCGACAGGATAGGGATCTTATTGATCATAGACATGATTCAGGTTCTTGATGCTTGAGAATAGAAACAAAGCTCTAATACCAATTGATAGGATCAACGTAATTGATAGAGACAGGGATCTGACTATTGATGACGGCTTTGGATAAACGATTTGATAAAAATCCTATTAGGGATTTAAATCACTTTCTATTCTTCACAAACCTTGCAAACTCTTAAACGATTCAAGTGCGGAAACGTTTGCTCAGGTTTGAAGCTAAGAACCAACAAAAGAATGAATGATAGAATGTAAATGACACAACAATTTGTATATGGATGTTAGAAGCAAAACTCTCATATGTCACCCCTTCTTCCAACCACCGTAAAGATTCACAATACGTTTCTTGGAATCAAATACAATTGCACGGCTAGCTCACTGTTGAACAGAACAAACTCTGTTCAACTTAAAGTATATTGAAGAATATCACTCAGCTAGACAATATTTTGATTCTATATCTCTCTTTATATACACACAATAAAGCAAGAAAGTAATTCGTGAGTAAGTTCAGTAGTTCGTTCGTATGCGTATTTCTCAATGTCCAGTAACTGACTTGTTCTTCTGTTGTCCTTGAAGATCTTTAAATAGAGAGCAGGAACCAACGGTCGAATCTTCTGTAATGACACGTGGCAAACTTCCATTGGAACACATCCTTAGTATGCAAGTACAAGAGACTCTAAGCACCAGGATCGTGCCGTAGTAGTCTGGTAGTGCGCCAAATATTCTTCTAGGATATTCCTGCAAGAAACAAGTAGTGGGAAGAATATTTGCTTACGTGGCATTAGTTAATTGGTTGCAACTGGCTGTCGTACTGATCTGCACGGAAAAGTGGAGCAGGAGTAGCATACACCTAGTTGATCGTGGGTAGACGGATGCTAGCTTCAAACAACTTCTTAAGCATGACATTATACATTTTTCAATTAGACTGACAAGTCTAATGAAGTTAGACGCTCCCGTCTAATAGCAGGATCTATTAGACCACCTAGTCTAATGGGATTAGACGACACGTCTAATTACGGTTCCTTTTAGACTAATCTGAAGGAGATAGACTACACGTCTAACTTTCATCTCTATTAGACGGAACGTCTAACTACGCATCCCTTCAGATTAATCTAATGAATTTAAACTGCACGTCTAACTCTCATCTATTAGACGACACGTCTAACTACCAATCCCTTCAGACTAATATAAAGAAGTTAGACTGCACGTCTAACTCTCATCTGTTAGACGACACGTCTAACTACGTTTCCCTTCAGACTAATCTAAAGGAGTTGGACTGCATATCTAACTCTCATTTGTTAGACGACACGTCTAACTACGTTTCCCTTCAAACTAATCTGAAGGAGTTAGACTGCACGTCTAACTACATATCTGTTAGACTACACGTCTAACTACGTATTTTTTAGACTGCACGTCTAACTACGTATCTGTTAGACTGCACGTCTAACTACGTATCTGTTAGACTGCACGTCTAACTACGTATCTGTTAGACTGCACGTCTAACTACGTATCTGTTAGACTGCACGTCTAACTACGTATCTGTTAGACTGCACGTCTAACTACGTATCTGTTAGACTGCACGTCTAACTACGTATCTGTTAGACTGCACATTTAACTCTGTATATGTTAGACTGCACTTCTAACTCCGTATCTGTTAGACTGCACGTCCAACTACGTATCTGTTAGACTGCACGTCCAACTACGTATCTGTTAGACTACACGGTCAACTACGTATCTGTTAGACTACACGTCTAACTACGACACGTCTAACTACATATCTGTTAGACTGCACGTCTAACTACGTATCTGTTAGACTACATGTCTAACTGTGTATCTGTTAGACTGCACGTCTAACTACGTATCTGTTAGACTACACGTTTAATTACGTATCTGTTAGACTACACATCTAACTATGTATCTGTTAGACTGCACGTCCAACTACGTATCTGTTAGACTACACGTCTAACTACGTATCTGTTAGACTGCACGTCTAACTACGTATCTGTTAGACTGCACGTCTAACTATGTATCTGTTAGACTGCACGTCTAACTACGTATCTGTTAGACTGCACGTCTAATTACGTATCTGTTAGACTACACATCTAACTATGTATCTGTTAGACTGTACGTCTAACTACGTATCTGTTAGACTGCACGTCTAACTAAGTATCTGTTAGACTGCACGTCTAACTACGTTTATTAGACTGCACGTCTAACTTCGTATCTGTTAGACGTGCATCCAACTACGTATCTGTTAGACTGCACGTCGAACTATGTATTTGTTAGACTGCACGTCCATCTACGCATCTGTTATACTGCACATCCAACTACGTATCTGTTAGACTACACGTCTAACTATGTATCTGTTAGACTGCACGTCTAACTACGTATCTGTTAGACTGCACGTCTAACTACGTATCTTTTAGACTGCACGTCTAACTACGTATCGGTTAGATTGCACGTCTAACTACGTATATGTTAGACTGCACGTCTAACTACGTATCTGTTAGACTGCACGTCTACCTACATATCTGTTAGACTGCACGTCTAACTATGTCTGTTAGACTGCACGTCTAACTCTATGCGTCTAATAGCCAATCAGTCTAATGAACCTCATTTAGACTTAGTCTAATATAACATGTTTTCGATACACCTGCACCAAAAATAATTAGACGGCTTAGTTTAAGTTTTATACCAACTCATAATTAAAATTCCATTAGTCAAAATACTTTGACCCTTAGTCAAAATAATTTGACCCAACAAATATATTTTAGAAAAACAACCGTTTAGGTATAACATGAATCAAACTGAAATAATATCATACATATTATACAATTTTAGTTTCATAAATTCAACTAGATACATATTATACATCAAACTAGTGCATATATATTTTATAAATATATTTCAGATACATAAATACAATAAAAAATCAATCTTAAACTTGGGGATAAATATTATAATTCAAAATATTTATAAATCAATCTTAAACTATGGCATACATATTATACTTTCAACTATTTCATAAAGACAACAAGAATCAAACTGAAAAAAGACTTTTTGAAAACCCTAAACCAAACCTATTTGAAGAAAATGAACATATTTTAAGCAAGAATCACAAAGTTATCCTAAAACCAACACTATACAAAAATCTACACTAAAACAAACACTAAACAAAAATCTACTTAAAACGTGTACTTGAAGAAAACTATGTGGAAGATCAATGTTCTCTTCATGTCTCACTTGAGGATGGTACTTTTCTTCATAGTTGACCGCTAGTATTCATAAACTTGGTTGGTGGTTGATGGGTTTCGTTGTGTTAGGAAGAGGGCTGGTTTTTAGTGAGGTATGATTTTTGCGAGGTATTCATAAACCTATTTGACTACAATAACTCTCACAATTACTCATTTACTCATTTTCATCGTCATTGTAGATGTTATTGTAGATCTAATAGTATTTTAAGTAATTAATTTTCAAATCTCAGATAAAATATTTCAAATTTGACTAGCAAATATGTATGCATTAATCTAAGTTGAGAGCGAAATTGTAATAATTATCGCAATTACTCATTTTTATCGTCATTGCAGACGTTATTACAAATTCAATGACATTTTAAGTAATAATTTTCAGCTCTCAGGTAGAGTTTTGCAAATTTAAGTTGCAACCATGTTTGTATTAATCGGAGTTGAGCGTAGAATTGTATTAACTCTAGTAATTAGTCATTTTCATAGTTATTGTAGATCCGATGACATTTTAAGTAATTATTTTTCTCTCTAGTAAAATTTGTAATTTGACTAACTATATTTGCATTAATCTGAGTTTTGTGCGGAATTGTAATAAATTTTGCAATTACTCATTTTCATTGTCATTGCAGACGTTAATGCAGATCTAGTGGCATTGTAAGCAAATAATTTTCAAATTAAACTAGAAACAAACTTTATCATGTTCTTATACTTGTGTTCTCTTATTGGAGCGACAATAACACATAATATAACAATAAACATTATGCAAAATAATCTTCAACTTAGTCTGCAGTACCTATGAAATTATAACATCAAAACATGTCATCTCCTGATTGTTTTTCACCTTCTATATGTTCAACATCTTCATTTATATTATCGTCTAATTCACTTACTACATCATCATTTTTCTAGTAAGCACTTCCATGCAATTCAATTTCTTCTTATCCATCTAACTCAACATTCATAACATTTGGATCACTCAAATCATTAACATCATATAAAAAAATATTCATGGGAATATACAATTGTATGGTTGGATATTCTTGTTGATACTCCACTTTATTTGTCCATATTTCCTCTATTTTCCCTTTAGCTTAAGTTTTACAAACAACCAACCATTCTAAATTATGATCATTCATTGTGGTTAGATAGTTCCAATAGTAAACATGTATAGCTTGGTATGGAAGAACAACTGGATCATACTTAGCATATTTATTTTTCATGTTTATGCCAATCAATCTATAAGTTTTATTAACTATGATACTTCTAGTCGGATTAAACCATAAGCATCGAAATAGAACAATATGTAAACAAGGACCAATGTATTCTAATTCAATAATCTCCACTAAAAGTCCATAGTAATCAGCATCATTTGCATGTACGCAAATATCAATATTCATTGTTGATTTATTAGATTTGAAATCACCGATCCTCCACACGTAGTCATAATGTAGTACGCTGAATATGTGGTTGTTAGTACGTTGAAATGAGATGACATACGATAATTCGTTGTCAAGATTTCTCATTTATTCTTGTACAACCTTCAAAATGAATTATAATAATCACAACTAATATTCATCATTGACGTTCTACTTAAAATGATAAATGGAATTTTTAGTTCATCACTTATCGGAACCATTATGAGAATTGATAATCTATTTAAGGAGATCTAATTCAGCATGAAAATGTCCTATTTGATCACACAATTTTTTTCTATAGTTTAGATTTATTATCCTTCAATTTATTATTATCAATTTATTGTTAAACCAAATTCTATTCATTTATCTACTTATGTGTTTATTAATGCATGTGTAACTATGCAATAAATAATAATTGAAATTATATAAAATTTAATATCAAGTCAATTTAAATGTCAATTACAATATGATCAAAATAAGAAATTCTCACTGTCGTCCCACGTGAGACAGGGGAGGATTGAAAAGAAATGTCCTATTGCATTGAATATTAATTATTTTAGTGGGACAGACCAAGGACTTATCTATTTCTTGTCCACATTTGGAGTTTGTTTAATATTTGGGGGGTTTTTTTACTGTGAAAAAAAAAATGGTTCTAACTTGTTATTTTTGTATGTAATATTATATTATAAAATTCATATTTTTTTGGTATTATTTTAACTTAAATAGTTTAGTTTAACTATTTAAATGATATAATACTTTTTAAAATGTCCTAGGTTCAAATTTTACTGAATTATTTTTTATAAAAAAATGTGAAACCCCTTCAAATTGAGGGAGACGTCTAAGACGTTATTGGTTGTCTTACCTTAGAGTCCGTCTTATCTTACTTTAGGGTCATCCCTGCATACAGTTTAGTATAGTTTAGTTGGTCATTTATTGATCGCTGTAGAGATAGTCATGTCAAGGTGAGGTGTTCAACGACCCCTTGAAAGCCAAATCAGAAGTGAATTATTGACGATGAAATGTGACCGAGGTTGTGAAAGCAGATTAAAATTTTTTTTAACACAAAATTTAATATTTTTCATAATTTTAATTTAGAGGAGTGATAAGAAAACTTGTGAGAGGGCATGATGTTACATAAAATTTTATTTTTTTCAGCTAATCAAATTACAACACAACAATTCACTTTCAATTTTCCTTCCTTATCATTTCTCTTTATTTTATCAAAACATTTGTGATTATCTTTCTATCTCATTTATTTAAAGGATAGAGTGATCATCTAACTTTAAAATTTACAAAAATAAAATTAAGTCAAAGAAAAAATTTATCAAAAAATTTATATATAATCCAAAATCAAACAATCAGCTCTTAGGACTCGTTTGAGAGAGTGATTTTTTGGATTTTATATGGTTTTATCCTAAATCCAATATATCACTTTAACCATCTAATTAATTTCTTTATTTATTAAAACACTAAAATTATCTTTTATTTTTTAAATATAAATTAATTATTAAACAAAAATTCAGAGAGAAAGGAAAGAGAATTTGGTAAAAACAAAATTAAAAATCAGTTTGCTTATAGTTTTAATCAAGCAAAGTTAAAAAAACTAAAAAAAATCCAAAAAACTTCTATATCAAACTAGCCCTAGTATGAAAAGGTGGATATGAGTGTTTAAAAAGATTGGTAAATAAATTTATAAATTTAATTAATTTGTGTTTCTCAATATATTATCTTATTAATATTGCTAATAACATAATATTTTAGAACATATGATTATTTTATAAATATATTTTAATTTTAATTTAAGAAATTTAAAAAATATTATGTAATATGATTTACAAAAATTAATAAATATAAATAAAGTATCATCATGTGCTGAACATCTTTAGTACCAACTTTACACCAACAAATTCAAACTACTATCCAACTTGCATAAATTAAAATTAAGATATCATATTTATTTACATTATGACTCAGGGATATCTATGGTATATGTTGAGGAACAGCAGTTTTCTCCCCCTATAACTCACATAGCACAAGGCAATTAATATTTGTTACGTACAATTTATCAATTTTTTTTTATTAAATATTAATATTTTTTTTAAATATTTTTACCAATAACTTATTTTATATACTCTCATACAAAATAAGAATCAAATAAATAATATTCTATCCTATCAATTATCATTCTTTTATTAAATTTAAAATAAAATATATTTTTTAATAAATAAATTAATTATAACCTATATACCTCTATTTTCTTTTTCATGAAATCAGATCTTTTTGGACAAAATCCAACAAATCAAGATCAAACAAACTAAGAAATTTTTTTGCTGAAAAAGATGAATCTTTTGTCTCTTTCCAAGTATCATTTAATGAGCTGCAACTTTTGACTTAAACACCCATACCATCAACAGCTCATACATACTAAGAAAACAAGATAGGTATCGATTTTTCTATTATTTGAAAAACGGATTTGAACGGTTATAAGAAAATTTTAGTCCGTTAACACTATAATAAACTGTGGTATGGCAGATATGGGTGCAACAAAAATATTTTTATTGTAAATTTTTAAGAATTCTGGTGTAAGCACTCAAAATCTAAATCTTAATTTATAATATTAAAATATTTATTTTAATTATTTTTGAATAATTAAATAATTAATTATATAAATAAAAGTTAATTAAAACAATTAATTTAATTAATTATTATGATAATTAAAGTTTAAATAATTCAGAAAAATAGTCAAAATAATAAAAATAAAATTATTTAAGATAAATATTTTATTACTCATTTATTTTAAAATAATTTAAAAAAAATTAAATGATAAAAATAAATAATTTAGAGTAAATTTTGTATCCAATTCCCATAAAGAAATTATTTATTTAAATCCTAAAAATATATATAAAAAATAACTAAATTAAAAGAAATATTTGTCATATTTTTTTTTTAAGATATTGTGTATTTAAAAAGATCAAAATTAATTCAAAAGGGTGAAGAAAAATCAATTTCAAACAAACCCTTCAAGTTTTAAAATAAAAATAAATTCATAATCAGGTTTGGCCGAAACCGGGAGAAGAAATTACAGCCGCAACCACACGCGTTGGATCATCCTTGGATATTCATCCAATGCTCCAGACGCTTCCACACAATTCATTGTAGAGGAGGAAGCGCGCGCATGCGAGGTAGCCGATCACCAAACAATCGTTAGCTGAAACACTAACGGACTGCTGAAGAGCTGACAAAATGCCAACGGAATGCTAGACGTGCATCCAAACAACATCGTTTTGGCCTTGTTCTTCGTCTTCATCGCGATCGCCGAACATATAAGCATGAACACCAGTTGATTTTGGCTTTTTGAAACTCAGCCATTCTTTTGATGGTTTTGACCAGTTAAAAACCCAAAATGATCATGATGTGGTCGTGATCCTTCCCCTTACAACCGTAGGCCTCGTCAAGACATATTCGGCAACTACTAGCCAAGAACAGTCAAAAGCCACCCATTAGGCTTCGTGAACTGACCTAGGAGGAGTATAAATACCCCCCTTAAGTAATTCTGAAGCTAACCAACCAACACAACCCTCTTAAATCGGAGAAATTCGAAATCCTCTATTATAGCTTTAAGCTTTCATATTTTTTAAAATTTCTGTTTAAGGCTTGAAAGCTCGGATATATGCATCCAGAAAGCTTCCATAAGGATCTAGGAGTGTTCTTCAATCCTTGGTAAGGTTCCAATAATCCTTAAATTCATATTTACAGTTTGAATTTGGAATTATTATATTTCAAATTACAGAAGCTTGTATTCATGTTGTTTATGTGATTTGATTATTTAATATTGATCATAGAATTATTTAAAAACTATCTGGATATGATAGAATCGATTAATCAATCTAATAAACAAAAACCCAAATTTGAATTTTTAAAATAAAAAAACGGGTTTTTTGTTTTTGGATTTATTCAATCGAATCATAGCCTATAAAGCTTTCCAACATGATTGTAATGATGTTGGGACAACTATTTGGATAATGTTTGATCCATCCGGATCATGTTTGATCAAAATCAATTTTTTAAAATAAAATGAAAATTTTGATGTTTTTGAATTGGTCAAAACGAACAGTTAGTGTTCTTGTTTTGGTACCAATCAAGTATATGTCATATAGGGAAGCTATTTCATAGCTCTTTTCACTTCAAAACAACTTTAAAATAAAAAACTCAAATTTTGATGATAAATTGTTTTGAACAAATTGATTATCATCCAGGTCGATCCATACCTTGAGATGATGATCAATCTATTCCTAGGAGCTTTTTGAAGCTACCCAAGGTCTTGGATCAAAGAATTGAAGCTAAAAAAATAATTTTAAAATTATGTTCTTGGTGTTCTTGAGGATTGAGGCCGTGAGTCGAGGACCGAGAGATGGGACCGAGAATCCTTGGTCCTGACCAAGACCAAGGATCAATAAAAATAAACCTAGACCTAGGACCGGTGTCTTTAAGTTAGGACCGAGACCTAGGACCGATGTTCTTGAGCTATGATCGAGAAATCCGACCGAGGGTTCTCACTTAGGACCTAGAGGTCCGACCAAGGATTGATATAATTCAGACCTAGGATTGAGAATCTCATGATCCACGACCGAGAAATCAAAACCTGGGACTGAGACTCCCAAAACCTAGGACTGAGAGGTCCAAATCTGGGACCGAGAATCCCAAACCCTGGACCAAGCCTCCCGAGACCAAGGACCAAGGAACTTAGCCCAAAACTGGCCACGGATCGAGAGGTTTATACACCTCGACCGTGAACCCTAGCCCCAAGCTAGTCCAAGATCGATAGGTTTTTACACCTAGACCATTAAGATTAGCTAAGGACCCATAGTCATTAGAACCTCAACGAGAGTCTCCAGTACTCAGACCGAGATCTCCCGAGCTTAGACCGAGGATCTCCGGATCCCGATCGATAAAACCAGACCCAAGCCTTAGGACTTCGGTCCTAAGGCCTGTTTGGTTCTAATTTTCAAATTCTAAATTTATTTTTGTAATTTCGGAACTACAAATAATTTTTCAAAAATCCAAAAAAAAATATTAGAAAATGCATTTTAAATATTTTTGGGATATTTCCATAAAATATTTCAAGAGAGGCTTGATTGGTGTTTATTTCTAAACCCTAATGCCTTTAAAAATGATTAATATTCTTCAGGTATTTCCACCTTATTTATCATCCGCAACAAGTACTAGTATTTAAATATTAATGTTTCAATATTCTAAATAATGCTAAAATTTAGAAGAATGACTAGGCCCAGAAGAATAATTAGATAAAATTAAAACGTGATACAACCAATTTTTAAAAAGCCAACTTTATAAGTAGAGACCGTCTTCGTACAGGTAAAGAGGATGAAGCACGAAAAACCTTTACCGAGTATCATGAAATTTCGATCCAAAAATGAAACTCTAGTATAAAATACGTGTACACATATACCTTTTTATTGATTTTTCTAAAATCATTTGGCGACTATGTATTCAAATAAATAATATTTTCTTAAACTAATTTAAACCGGATTTCAAATCAAATCGTCATTTGATTATAACAAATTCCCAGATTATTAAAATTTGAATAAAATGAATTAATTTTACATAATTAATTTTAAAAGTTGCCAGATATTGTCAAAATCCTTTAAAAAATAATGTCTTATTTTAAAAGATGCCTAACATGCAAACTAATGTTGAAACCATCAAACCTCGAGCCACCCCGCTAATTAATGTCTTATTTCCACGTGTCCTCCAAACATGTAATAAACTACGGGACAAGGGTAATTTCCCGGGGATTATAGATTTTTGGCGACTCTACTAGGGACTTAAATTTGTTTACTCCAAAACATAAACATGGATTTTATAGTTATTTAAATCCTTTATCCTTTATGCGTAAAGTCTATATCACCCTCTTCTTGCAAAGATATACTCGACTGGGATCAGTTTTTCTACACTTACGTACAAAGATTGTCAATGTGGAATGACAACTTTTTACAAACCGTGTGATGTTGCGAGAGGAAAAGCTAAGAATTTGGGATCGACCCACCCTTTGGCGATGATTCGTCTAATAGGACGCGGGCATTGTGGAGGTTAGGGTAAATTCCTAATTGAGTTGATATTCCCTAGTTTTTGGCGAGGGTTTATCCCTTCCACTATCGATGTGTTGGGTCAAATTATTTTGACTAAGTATTGAAATAATTTAACCACTGAGGTTTTGATGATGAAATAACTTATGAGTTTTGATACAGGTGTATTGAAACAATATTAGGTGTAAGTCTAATATGTTTGTAATTAGACGGGTAGTCTAATTTATTCGGAATTAGACGTCTAACTCATCGGAGTTAGACGTGTAGTCTAATGAATGTAAAGAATTAGACGTTAGTCTAATGAATACACGGAATTAGACGTAAGTCTAATATGTTTATAATTAGACGGGTAGTCTAATTTATTCGGAATTAGACGTCTAACTCATCGGAGTTAGACGTGTAGTCTAATATATTTGTAATTTTACGGGTAGTCTAATTTATGTGGAGTTAGACGTGCAGTCTAATGGTTATTGGATAATTAGACGTGTAGTCTAATTAAGTGAAAGTTAGACGTGCGTCTAACTCCTTCAGACAAGTCTGAGGTAGAACCGGAATGAGACGTGCAGTCTAACTCAGTAGAGTTAGACGTGCAGTCTAATAGTTATTGGATAATTAGACGTGTAGTCTAATTAAGTGAAAGTTAGATGTGCGTCTAACTCCTTTAGACAAGTCTGAGGTAGAACCGGAATTAGACGTGCAGTCTAACTTAATGGAGTTAGACGTGCAGTCTAATGGTTATTGGATAATTAGACGTGTAGTCTAATTAAGTGAAAGTTAGACGTGCATCTAACTCCTTCAGACAAGTCTGAGGTAGAACCGGAATTAGACGTACAGTCTAACTCAGTGGAGTTAGACGTGCAGTCTAATGGTTATTGTAATTAGACGCGAGTCTAATTCTATTAGACCAAGCGGTCTAATAGACGTTTTTTATTAGAATGAGATGACTTATTTCATTAGACTGATTTTCACAATCCGTCTAACTGTAATACGTCTAATGCTCAGTTTAAGCAGTACGCTTGAATCTAGAATTTCACCTACCCACGTGCTAAAGCTGTACCCTACTTCTGCTCCACTTTTTAGTGAAGATTAGTACAACAGCTATATGCATCCAATCCAGAAATGCCACGTAAGAGAATTTTCCTCACATTACTTGTTTTGCAGGTACATCCCTGATGGAATTTTCCTCACATTACTTGTTTTGCAAGTGTTTATACAAGTTTGCGTAGAATAGAAAGCGAATTAAATCCCTAACAAGATTTTTTTCAAAACATTTTTCATAAGCCTTCATCCTTAGCCAGACCCCCATCTCTATTGATAAAGTCGATCCTATCAATTGGTATCAGAGTCTTGTTTCTATTCTCAAGCATCAAGAACCTGAAGCATGTTGGATGATAAGAATGCAAGCTCACTTGGCTGCTATTGACTATGATATGTGGAGTGTTATCACTGATGGCCCATAAAGATTTCAAAGCCAAGAAGTGAGTGGACTATTGAAGAAAAAGTGACCAACAACCTGGACAATATTGCTAAGAGTATTCTGAACCAGTCGCTCAACATGAATATGTTCTGTGAGATCAAGTCCTGTTCCACTGCAAAATAGATATGGGATAAGCTCAATCAGATCTACGGTGCAAATTATCAAGCAAAGAAGAACTAGAAAGCGTTCATTTGCAGTCAGAACAAATCTAGATGGGCTGACAGCGATACAGAGGAGTCTCCTGCTGAAAATGAGAATGAAGCTGTAACATGTCTGATGGAAGATGACCAATCTAAGGTACAAATAAATGAAGGACTGGAGGAATCTGTATGGTATCTTGATAGCGGATGTTCCAGGCATATGACAGGAAACAGACGGCTTCTTACTGATATATCAGATTGCTCTAGACCTAAGATCACATTTGGTGACAACAAGAAGGGTAAGACCATGGGTAAGGGTAAAATTATCCATGGTAACCTAACTATTAATGACGTGCTGCTTGGTGACAATCTGTGCTATAATTTAATCAGCATTAGTCAATTATGTGATAATGATTTGTCAGTAGACTTTCAAACTCATGCATGTTTAGTTAAAGACCAAGATGGAAACATTTTATTGACTGGAAGTAGAGTAGGAAACTTATATAAAATGAACTGGCAAAAAGAAACTTCTGACCCCATGTGCATGATTGCCAAGAATGACCAAAAATGGTTATGGAATAAACGTTTGAACCATTTAAATTTTAAAACCATTAACAAAATTTGTTCAAACAACTTAGTTATTGGTTTACCCAAACTTCAGTTTTTAAAGGACAAGATATGCACTGCTTGCCAGTTAGGCAAACAGGACAGATCATCGTTCAAAAGCAAAGGGAAATCACAATCCAGCCGTATCCTAGAACTTTTACATATGGATCTTTTTGGTCCAATTCCTGTAAAGAGTATAGGAGGAATGAGATTTTCCTTAATTGTTATCGATGACTTTTCTCCTTGTACATGGGTTGCATTTTTACCATCAAAAGATAAAACTGCTGAAAATTTGATTAGGATATTTAAAGGGATTCAGAATCAGAAATCTTTAAATATCATATGCATTAGAAGTGATCAGGGAACTGAATTCACTAACAGATACCTATCATCTTATCTCGAGGAGACTGGAATTATGCACGAGTTGTCTAGTGCCAGAACTCCACAGCAAAACGGCATTGCTGAGAGAAGAGTGAGAATTCTGAAGGAAGCAGCGAGGTCTATGCTTGCTGAATCAGATGTACCTCAAAGTTTCTGGGCGGAAGCCATTAGTACTGCTTGCTATACACAAAACCGGTCAATAATCAACAAACGCTTTGATAAAACCTCCTATGAACTGTTCTATGGGAGAATTCCCATAGTTTCTTATTTCAAAATATTTGGGTGTAAATGTTTTATCCATAACAATGGAAAGGTTTATTTGACCGCTTTTGATGCTAAAGCAGATGAGGGATTCATGTTGGGATACTCATCAGTAAGCAAGGCTTACAGAGTATACAATAAAAGAACACAGACTGTTGAAGAATCCCTTCATGTAGTTTTTGATGAGCCTGTTGAGAGCAAATCTAATGAACCTATTGATCTTGCTAACAGACTACAAGCGACTAGTCTTGAATCTGTAAGTGAAGAAGAAGAAACCTTGGACAAGCGGATGGCTCTATCTGATCCTGTGGCTGATTCGGTTGAAGTTCAACTAGACGTGCAAACTCCTATTCAACAAGAAATTGAGAATTTGGATGTCGAGGTGTCACCGGTTCAGATGACCAATCCCCTTGGTTCCAAATTCAGATGGAACAGAAATCATCCACCAGAACTGATAATCGGAAACCCTTTCTCTCCTCGAAGGACAAGACGTCAATTGATGGATGAAATGGCCAATTCTGCATTTATTTCTCAAATTGAACCTAAGAAAATTGGTGAAGCTATAGTTGATTCAGATTGGATCAATGCTATGTAGGAGGAGTTAAACTAATTTGATAGAAATAAAGTGTGATATCTTACTCCTAGACCAACTGACAAGTCGGTCATAGGGACAAGATGGGTTTTTAGAAACAATCTTAGTGAAAATGACTTAGTCATTAGAAACAAAGCTCGTTTAGTTGCTCAAGGATACAAACAAGAGAAGGTATTGATTTTGATGAGTCCTTTACACCGGTTGCAAGACTAGAGGCAATCAGAATATTCTTAGCATATGCATCATTTAAGAACTTTAAAGTCTTTCAAATGGATGTGAAAAGTGCATTCCTAAATGGAAAATTAAGTGAAGAAGTATATGTTGAACAACCCCCTGGTTTTGTAGATCATGTTTTGCCAAATCATATTTATAGGCTTAACAAACATTGTATGGTCTGAAACAAGCTCCTAGAGCTTGGTATGACACTTTAACCAACTTCCTGTTTGATCATGATTTTGTTGTTGGAACAGTGGATAAAACCCTGTTTAGATTTACTAAAGATTCTCACATACTACTTGTTCAGATATATGTTGATGAAATTATCTTTGGGTCAACTAACCCCAAATTGTGTGAAAAAATTGCCAAGCTGATGCAGGACAGGTTTGAAATGAGCATGATGGGAGATCTTACATTCTTCCTTGGGCTTCAAATCCGTCAGCTAGAAAACGGAACTCTCATCAACCAGGCCAAATATACCAAAGAATTACTAAAGAAGTTTGGTTTGGAGAATTGTTCTACAACAGCTACTCCAATGAGTTCTTCAGTTAAATTGGATAAAGATGAAGGTGGCCAAAGTGTCGATGTAACAACATATAGAGGACTCATCGGTTCTTTGCTATATGTAACTGCTAGCAGGTCAGACATTCAATTTGCTGTTGGTGTTTATGGCAGATTTCAGGCTGATCCTAAACTCTCTCATTTTACTGCTGCTAAACGTATTCTTAAATACTTAAAGGGAACTCAAAATGTGGGACTGTGGTATCCGAAGGATTCCAGTTTCAATTTAATTAGTTTCTCAGATGCAGATTATGCAAGGTGCAAAATTGATAGAAAAAGCACAAGTGAACTTGCCAGTTCCTTGGAGATCGTCTAATCGCATGGTTCAACAAGAAGCAAACGTCAGTCGCCACGTCTATAGCTGAAGCAGAGTATCTTGCAGCTGGCAGTTGTTGTTCTCAAGTTCTGTGGATTCAACAACAGCTCATAGACTATGGGATTGAGGCTGATGAATCTCCAATTTTCTGCGACAACACAAGTGCCATCGCTATCTCCTACAATCCAGTTCTGCATTCTCGGACAAAGCATATTGAAATCAGGCATCACTTCATCCGAGAACACGTCAATCAGAAGCAAATTCGTCTTGAACATGTTCATACAGATCAACAAACTGCAAACATTTTCACGAAACCCCTACCGGAATCTAAGTTTTCTCACTTTAGAAACATGCTAGGTCTTGTTGATCTTGATTGATGTGATTATGTGCACAAATTAAGGGGGAATGTATTGTTCAAAACAAAACTGAACATATATGAAAGACGGAGGTCTTAATTTGTCATAGAGATTCAGAGTTTTGAGAATCACAGCTACTTAGACGAACGTCTACCTTAGCAGTTTCATTTTCATATGAGATCATTTTCTTGGTTATTTTAACCTGCATGGTTAGACGGATGCATCTAATAGACGTTAGACGTTTTTACGTCATGAGCAAGAGGATGCTCACATCTAACCAGACACGCGTGTCTCACGTGATGTTATTGCATAATTAGACGTACACGTCTAATAGACTGATTTTCAAAAGGAAGTTGAAAATGTGAAAAGGAGAATAAATGTCTAACTACTGATGTAATTAGACTCTTCATCTTTTGGCTATTTGGACAGCTGTCATTTAATGATTTCTAATCAAGTTTATTTTCCCTCCGAAAATTAAATCAGTCATTCCTCTAAAGAATTGAAGACACGTGTCTCTCAATATGCAAGGAATGACTAATATTTCTGACAACTTTTGCTTGTACACTTAGTATTAAACGTTCTATTTCATGCTAACATTAAATGTTGTGTTTATTGGGAACTGTCTTTTCAAGTTCTTGACGGTAGGAGTAATAATTAGTTATCTTCTACATGATTAAACCTTGATACTTATAGGGGTATTCATTCCAAAGATTAGAGTTCCTCGAAACTTTTCTCTATCTCTAGAATTCGAATCGTTTAAACCCTTGTTCATCAAAATGACATTCTTTCGTCCAAAGTCGATTCAAGTGGACTTTCAATCCGTATCCACACTCCAATCTCCGAGAATGTATAGGATGTTCGAATCATTAAAAGCTTCTAGGCTGAGAAGATTCCTCACCCCTCATGAAACCTATCACGAACAGCTAGTCAACGAATTCTTCGAAATCGCTAGCTTCTATCAAGACAATCTTATTGTTGGAGCAGTAATGGGCCAGTTGGTCTGTATCACAAAAGAATCTTTTGGTGCATTTTTCCATCTCCCAAAAGAAGGTATTGATGATTTCTCAACCACTCATCCTAATCTAATGATTACGATGATGAAAGTCTTTTCCGATTCCCCTCTAGTAGATATTCATGGAAAGAAAAACCTCCTAAAGGTTGAATATGCTCTCTTAAGCGATATCATATCGAAATCCCTTCTGTCTAAAGAAACCTCTTACAAGTATTGTACGAAGGTCTTTCAGATAATGATGGCTGTTAGGATCTAGGTCGCGGTTGGGGAACCGGGGTCTGGCCGGTTAACGCGTGTCACTTAACGGTTGGTGATTAATCCGGTTAGAGATTAACACCGTGGTTTCAATACTACACAAACTGTCACAAACCCTTGAACCGAGTTCAAGTGCGGAAGTGGTTTGTTTCAGGTTGAAGCAGCACACACACAGGATGAATAGAACCAGATTTGGATAAAATCGGTCTGGAGTTTGGTGGGTCGGTTTTGGGATTCAGTAAATCGGTTTAGGTAGGATTGGTTAGTATGTAAAGCCGACAGAAAGTATATAGCAAGACAGGTTTTTATGGATGTTCGGAGATAAAACTCCTACGTCACCCCTTCCTCTCGAAACCGCGAGAAGGATATTCACTAAGGAATACACAAACACAATTCGATCGAGACTTATTTGCTGCTCGATAACACTCGTACAATTCTCACCGAAATTGTAATCTCACTTCAAATACATACTTAAGCTCTTTTAATTTAGAGAGATAAACACCATTTATAACTTGGGTTGGTGTAACTCTTAAATGTTTTCTCTTGTAACTTGTTGCCGCATTTACTCCTCTTCAGCTCCTTCTTTTATAGGTGAAATGTGTCAACGGTCACATTTCATCTCCTTGAATCTGATTGGTTGAGCAGAGGTTCAGTGATTCAGACCTGGCGGTCTAGGCTTCCAATGTATAGGTCAAACCGGCTAGGTTTGTCTTTTACTTAATGTGGCAACTGTCGGTTGGACAGTTGCCTGCACCTGGAGGGTTGCGCCTCTGATTTATCTCAGAATGGGAAGATCTTGTCGGACGATCTTCTGCAGCCTGCAGATTATCCTCAGACTTGTATGGATATGGCAATACTATGATCTGTCCCTTTGGTATCATCTTCAACAGATACTCAAAGTATCTATTTGCACCGATCGGTTGTTTAGGTTAACCGGTTGGCTTCCGGTTTTTCATAGCTTCAGGTTGACCGGATGACCAACAGTTTTGGCCTTCTCTTCTGACCGATCTTGTCTTCCTGATCGATTAGGTTCTTGGTCGGTTGGGTTGTTTGACCGGTTGGATTACTTGACCGATCCTGATTTTTTAACCGTTCCTGCACAGGAAGTTTGTTTTTGTTAATTTCTATTTAACCGATTTAATTTTATCTAACAATTTCTCCCTTTTTGATTATTTTATTTAAAATATTCAAAATCATGTAAGAATTACATTGTAGGCCGGTTTCTTTTAAAAGTTTATTTGGCCGGATTTTTGGAAAATGACTTAGAAGAATTTTTCGAAAAATTTTAGAAAAATTTTGAGAAAAATTTCGAAGAGAAAATTTCATCTTATCAATTCCCCTTTTTTGATTATTTTATTTAAAATATTCAAAACCATAAAAGTTTACAAAAATAAACATGAACATTATAAGTAAAAGAAAAACTAATATTCCCTTTTCCTAGGCATGAATTTTTCCTTTAGGTGTGCGGGTACTACTCCCTTTCCCGGATTGAAGGGATCGGCGGCAGGTCTAGAGGAGGATCCCTGATCTGAGTGGAATCGCTTCAAAGCCTTGCGTTCTTTTGAGCGGTGGTACAGTTTCGTCCTCGAGGTCTTCATCTACTTGCGAAACCGGGTTGATTGGAGGATCAATAACCGTTTCAGCAACGTTGTCCAATAGTCTTGAAATTGCCGCCCTTTTGGAAGGAGCATTTCTTTTTCTGGTAGCCGGACCGGATGAGGAAGCAGCCGCCTTTGACTTCTGATAGAAAAATTAAGTAGATTAATTTTCAAAACCGGCCACACATTACAAGTTTTGAATATTTATTCTAAATAATCAAAAAGGGAGAAATTGATAGAAAAATTAAGTAGATTAATTTTAAACCGGTTAGAAAATAATTGTTATAACTTATGAAAAATATATGTTAAACCGCTAAGTTATATCAAATATATTAACTGGTTTAAATATAACAAAAAGCTGTTGTAGCGTAGTGGTAAATGCCTCTGCCTGTCACACATGTGACCAGGGATCAAATCCCACTGGCTGCAAATAATATTTAAAGTTTTGCTGTTTCAGGGAAATTGAGCAAAATCCATTCGGTTGGAAATATATAT
Source organism: Impatiens glandulifera (assembly GCF_907164915.1). Classification (NCBI taxonomy): domain Eukaryota; kingdom Viridiplantae; phylum Streptophyta; class Magnoliopsida; order Ericales; family Balsaminaceae; genus Impatiens; species Impatiens glandulifera. The sequence goes on from NW_025919285.1 coordinate 55,122, forward strand.
ACCGTTCCGGTTGTTTGACTTCGGTTTGAAGTAAAAGCAACCGCAACCGGTTTGTCCAAGAAGTTCAGTCAACCGGTTGGTCAACCGGAGTTCAGTCAAGGAGTCCGGAACCGGTCAGTAAAGTTCAGTCAAACCGGATTGGTCAACCGACACTTAATGCAACCGCCCAGTCATAAATGCTCCGGTTGATTAAGTGCAACCGCCCAGTCATAAATGCTCCGGTTGATTAACTGCAGCCGCTTAGTCATAAATGTTCCGGTTGATTAAATGCTGTCAAACTCCGGTTATTAAATGAGTAATCCAAATCCAGAAGCAATCTCCAGGCAGCAGGTAGCTGTCAGGCATGCTTGTTCAAATCCAGAAGCAATCTCCAGGCAGCAGGTAGCTGTCAGGCATGCTTGTCCAAATCCAGAAGCAATCTCCAGGCAGGTAGCTGTCAGGCCGGCTAAGAGCTGCCATGTGTCCAAAATGCAAACCGGCTAAGTGCATGTCTGCCATGTGTCCAACATGCAAACCGGCTAAAGCGCATGTCTGCCATGTGTCCGAATTGATCTATCCAAGAGGGAAGGCGTGCAAGCCTCTTGATCATTACCAGGAGAGAGAAAATATGACCGTTGTGTCCTCTCAGCTATAAAAGGAAGACGAGACGTCTTCATTTAATGTAGCAGTGATCAAGCGAAAAATATCAATCACATCTTTTTAAGAAAATCATTAAGTTAGAGAGATAAAGTCATATATTCCAAAAACCGGTTTGCCTAAAAAACCGGAAGTTCTTTGTGTGTTATTGTGTTGAGTTGTTGTATTACATCAAAGTGTGAATTTGGTGTAACCGGCGAGTAGCGAAGTTGGGCTCGACCGGAAGTATTGTTGTAACTCTAAAGAGTTAGTGGAGATCCTTCTCATAACCTGAGAAGAAGGGGTGACGTAGGAGGGTTTGCTCCGAACATCCATAAACAAATTCTTGTCTCGTGTCTTTTATTTTATTTCCCGTTTATTTACTCCAAAACCAAAATACATTAACCGAAATATAATCCTACTCCAATAATCAAAACCGGTCTATACATACTCCTCCTTAAACCGACTCCTCATAAACTTCATCTGAATCGTATTCGTTGCTTCAGATTGAAACAGACATTTCCGCACTTGAACTCGGTTCAAGAGTCTGTGACAATCTGTGTAGTGTTAAGAGCGGTTTTAGTCTTTAACCGGACTATGACCAAAGTGTTGTGTGTTGTGTAAGCGGCCACCCTTACCTAAAACCGGAAAACACCCCGGTCCTCCAAGGGCGTCCCCGATCCTAACAAGGACTTCTTATGAGCGTTGGCGAACTCATCGAATGCTAGCTGTTGGCCGATTAGTCGAGTCGCATCTTCATTTTGCTGAACCGCTATGGCCGGTGCAATGTTTTCTAATGTTTGCATATGTCTGGCCAGGTCCGCATCCGCCTCTACCTTTTCTTTTTGAAGCCGGACTTGCTCGTCCAGGGCATCTTGGATCTTTTGAGCCGCGAGCTCATTTGCTTCTTCAAGTGCTTTGTCGGCTGCCAGCTTTGTTGTTACCATCTCCGCTAGTTGTTCGGTGACCGCCTTTAGATCGGCCTCGGTCTTGGCATGCTTTTCCTCAAGCATTGCCATTTTCTCAAGTATGGATCCGACCTGGACACCGGATTGAGACAGATCCCCTTCAATCTTGTTCAGCCTTTGATCGGTCGTTATGAGGTGTAGGTCTATCAAACCGACCTTTTGGTTGGTATGAGCGATATCGGTCCCCAACTTCTAAGTGACGCCCTCCAATGTCTTAGTTCTGTCAGTTGTTTCGCTGAACAAAAGATCGGTAAGACCGTATTTTTCCTCAACAGACGTAATCCGTTCAACCGCGGCTTCCAGCTGTTTATCGGTAGACTCAATCATCTTGATAGATTTTGTCGTAGTTTCCTTTATTTTCCTTTGCCACGGCAGGATGGCGGCATTGACAAATTCCTCGATTATGTCTTTTACCCTATCTTCTATTACAGTCGGCACCGATGTATTGTCGGTTTGAGGAGATCCGTGCTGATCGGTGATCAGAATGCCCATATCGATTTCGGTGTTGTTGAACACGGGGTCCGGTGTAGGGGAGATATGCTCGGCCTCGTTCGGATTCGGACCGCCATCATTCTCAGGTTGAGATCTGGAGAAGAGCGACGCTTCTTGGTGCTCGGGTTCCGCTTCCAACCGTGCCAGCTCATCGGTCAGTTCCCGTTCTTTAACTATTAGCATATCCAGCACCAGGATCTCGAACTAGGATTCCTCCGTCCCAGGGATGTGCTTTTCACGAAGATGTTGTATATGATTGGTGAGTTCTAGTAACCGGGCATGCAGTTCGACCATCCTTCCTCTTCGGAAAACGGTCACCATGTCCTTAGCTCTTGTAAGTTTGAGCACCGCTGTTTCCATTTCTATCAACTTTTCATATCTTCGGTCAGCGGGTTGCTCCAGTAACATGTTGGCAAAGAGGCTTTTCTGCCGAATCAGAGCGCATTGGAAATATATGTCGCTTGCAGCGTGAGCCTGAGCACCAAGTTGATCCATTATTTGGGAGACGAGATCCTCTCCTAGTTGCCGAACATTCTCATTCGCGGCTTCAACAACTTCCGGTTGCCTGCCTGAATTGGTTTCAGTATCATCATTTCTGGCCGATTGTGGTCTTCGACCACAGTCTCCTTTCCTTTACCAGACCGATCCGCCTCGGTGTGGTTGGAGAGCGTCCGGCCAGAGCTTGAAGCTGAGTCTTCCGGATTGGGAGTGTCGGTCGGAATACTAGAAAACCCTATTGGTTGCGAAGCCGCCTTGCTTCTGGACTGTTCACATGCCGGAGCCTTCTTCTTTCTAGGCTGTGACTTCCTTTTACTGGAGGAGACCTTTGTCTTGCCCGGTTTGTCCTCCGGTCTTATAAAGTGAGAGGATTTTATGATCTTGCTGGGGGAGATAAAAATGCCTAGGCCGGTTTCTGCGTCTAAGTGGCGTATCAGTTTGCCGAGTGGAACAGCGTATCCCCACGACCGTTTAGAAGATGGATCCACCATATCACATAGGTTAGTGAAAATTACCTTTGTCCAGTTAATTTTAGTGCCGTTGATTAAACCGGCAATCATATCGATCTTCATTCGGGTGAGGCTATCATAGTTGCCTCCCCGTGCTTGAACCGACTTAGATAGAATATCGTAGAGCGGTCTAAGTTCCAGTTTGAGAGAGGTTTTCTTACCGGACACTACTATTGGTACCGCAGTATCCGAAACATCCCGGCAAACCGCTTGGAATGTATCCTCGTCTGTAACCACCGAGAAGTCGCTCCCCTCGGTTGGTAGATGGAGAACCTCAGCAACCGACTCCATGGTGAGTTTGAACGGTTTTCCGCCGATTGTTGCGGTTATCGTCCTTCGCTGTGTGCGGCGGTTTGAAAGAACTCAGTGACCGCTTCTTGATACAAGATGAACGGTCCGTTCAAGAAGTGTTCAAGACCGGACTCAGAAATTTGGGTTAACACTCGTTTAGCTTCCGCCGATCCATTTGTTCGAATTTCATCGAAGTCGACCTGGAAGATGTGGGTAAAAAGCACAGATTCGCGACTCATTTTGATTTGAATGGACCGAAAGATCGAGAGTTTGAAAGATTTAGAGATTTGGAAGCTAGAGAGAGAAAGTCGTTTCGCGTAAAAATGAAATAAAATAACTAAGGACGTTATTTATAGTCGCGGGTTGGAATTTCAACCGCCGCGAACCGTCACATCAAGAATGGGCGGGAATTTTCCCTCCAAAATGGCTTTGGGCGGCAAGCGATGGGCGAGAAGTTTGAGCGGGAATTTGATGCGGTTAATTTAACCGATAATGAAGCAGTTATTTAATGCAACCGTTCTATTCATGAGGCGGTTATTTAACCGGTGATGAAGCGGTTTGCAATTTTAACCGGTTGAACATTTAGACCGATTTTTAATTTTGCAATTCTGACCCGGTATTCGAACTTAGTAATTTAAATGATCATTCGATTAAAAGAGGACATAATAGACACCGATAAAGAGATCAGTTTAAATTACATAAGATACAAGATTATAAATTATGTAACGATTAGTTTAGAGAGTTTGTCCTCCACCACTTTCTCGTTGAGAACATTTGAGAGGTACACCGGGATACCCGGTCCAAGATTTGGATGGTGTGTACGAATGAGTCGGCTTATGTGGGGGGCATAGCCGAAACCTTTCTTTGTCTCGACCATGGTCTTCAGATTATTGAAGATGATCGATGACCAGTTGATGGGGGTGTTGTTGATGATGTAGGTCATCATGTCAAAGACTTTCTTAGAATAGTGTTGGTTCGGAGATTGGCAGATGATAAATCGGTTGACGATCTCGTGAAGGAGTTGGATATGATGGGCGAGGCGGGTTTTCAGACCGTAGTTCTCCACCGGCACTTCGGTGCCGGAGAACATTTCCACATAGTCAACCGCTGCACTCCCCACCCGGGATGGGAAGTCGGAGAACCCTTCAGTGGGAAGATTGAACATCCGGGAGAATCCGCTTTCGTGAAGAACAAAGATGTTCGTTTTTCACGATGGAAGTAATGGCATCGCCGGATATGGCTGTATTATTGAAGAATTCCATTACCTCGGGAATGAACATGGGTCCGGATTCTTCGAGAAAGTCACGAAGGCCGGTGTCGATGAGGTAATCAAAGAGGAGTTCCTTCACTTCAAGATCCTCAATCTTGAGGACGGAGTCGAAATCGATGCAAAGATAGTTTCTTAGAGTACGGTTAAACATTCTTTCAAATCTTGCTAAGAGAGAGAGTTTAAGAAATTATAAGTTGTTTGAAGGTATGTTGAATTGATAAAAAGGGGTTCCTTATATAGATTTGAGATTGAAGGGAAAATAGAAGCATTTAATGCTAATATTCCGTTTTGTCTTATTAGTGTTGGGAATATTTATGTTTCCAAAATCCTTGGGAAGGAGTTACTTTTGACCGGTTGCGGAGCTCGAGGTTGAGAATCTAATTAGGAAGTAACTAGGTTTGTGTAATTTCCCATGTAGTTGGAAATAAAAAGTTAGTTTTCATTAATGAAGGTGGAGTTATAGCAAACCGAAGGAAACACATAGATTAACCGAAAGGATCATAATAGAGTAGGATGACAATACAACTAGTACGTACAGCAAAATGACCGGTTGTAGGAAGCAATGACTTAATTGCCGGAGGAGTTAGATGTCGATTCTTCCTTTTCCAGGCCTTCTCGAACCGTTCATAGAACGATTCAGCAACTTCCCTGGTTATGACCTGGACTTGGTTCAGCCTATCGCCCGGACAGAGCGGAACCCCGAGTTCCATGAGTAGGCAGCTGATCTAGGGAATGAGGCTGGTATAGAGTGTGGTAATCATCTAGATCAAGACATCGAACAGCACCCTGGACCAGTTGACCGACGTATCTGTTGTGATAGTAGTCATCATGTTGAAAACTGTGTCACAGTAAGTGTTGGTCACATCCTTACCTAGGATGCCCCGACCGATGATATCATTGAGAAGCTGGTATTCAGCCCTCAATGATGACCGAGCACCGTGGTCACTGACCGACGGTTCGACCGAGAGAAGTTCAGAGTGATTTCGGCCTTTAGTTCGGCCAGAACGTTTAGATCGGTAAACCCTTGCTTCAGAAGATCGAAGCACCGGGCAAAGTCACTCTCCTAGAAATCAAACACGGTTCCTCCAACCCTTGATTGAATAAGGGTGTCAAAGTACGGAGTACCGCGGAAGACCCTTGCATTGTAGAAGAACTCCAGAACGGTTTAAGGGAAGATGGCATGTTTGTCATCTAAAAAGGATTTTAGACCGGTGTCTTCAAGAGACTTGATCATTTTGAATATCTCGTAGTGTTTAGTTCCTTGAGCAGAGTTGAAATCAACTTGGAGAATATTTTGAAACTGAGACATTTTTGTTTTAGTGAGATGATAAGTTGATACTTGTGGATATTTTGTCTGATGTTTACCTAGCTTATATATTAGTGGAGGGGTGATATTATTATCCAGTGTATAGTAGGTGATTTGATCTATTAACCATATGATAAAACATATTGCATGAAATAAGTATATCTACAGCCTAGGATGTGAGTCATAGGCCTGGAAGGTGAAAAATATCATATCTTCACGTCTTTTAAGGTATGACTATTTTGCTTAGAAAATGTACTTTTTCAGAACAGATACATCTAAACACAGATAATTGTTCCAATTCTGTTCGGAAGCCAAATAATCCAGAGTACATAATTTCCAAACCGGTCGGTTTTCAGTCATTGTTCCCGATGCGATTGATTAGTGCATGCACTAAGTAACCGGTCGGTTTTCTGTAACTGATAGACAGAGCTGTTCTTCAATAGGTACCTTGGTGAATTCGGTTTCCGACACTTTAGGAAGAACTTCCGGTTTTGTCTGTCCGAACCGATTTTTCTTTCAGACATTGAGGGTTTAAGAAATGAGTTGATTAATATCGGTTAAACCGAGTATGTTTCTGAAGTAAGAAAACTTAGCTTCCTGCACGGGCTTTATGAAGATATCGGCTACTTGTTGTTCTGTTGATACGTATTCCAGCCGGATAAGCTTCAACATAACATGTTCTCTGATGAAGTGATGCCTTATGTCGATGTGCTTGGTTCTAGAGTGTAAGACCGGATTGTATGTGATTGCTATGGCACTTGTGTTGTCACAGAATATCGGAGACTCTTCGGCGGTGATACCGAAATCCTTTAGTTGTTGTTGAATCCATAGGAGTTGTGAACAGCAACTTCCGGCTTCCAGATATTCAGCTTCTGTGGTTGATGTGGCAACCGATGTTTGCTTCTTGCTGTGCCATGAAACAAGCCGATCACCTAGGAATTGGCATGTTCCGCTAGTACTTTTTCTGTCAACTTTACAACTTACATAATCTGCATCCGAATATCTTGTGAGGTTGAAAGATGACTCCTTTGGATACCACAGACCGACTTCACGGGTTCCCTTTAGGTATTTGAATATTCGCTTTACGGCTGTGTAGTGAGACTGTTTTGGATTATCCTGGAATCATCCACACACTCCGACTGCAAATAGTATATCCGGTCTACTTGCTGTCAGGTATAAGAGTGAACCGATAATTCCACGATAGGCCGTTAGATCTACTGCCTGACCGTCATCATCCTTGTCCAATTTGACTGATGAGCTCATTGGAGTAGCAGTAGAGGAACATGTATCCATCCCAAATTTCTTTAGAAGTTCCTTTGTGTATTTGGGTTGACTGATGAAGGTTCCTCCTTCGAGTTGCTTAACCTGAAGGCCTAGGAAGAAGCTTAATTCTCCCATCATACTCATCTCAAATTTGTTAGTCATCAAAGTTGAGAATTTATGACACAAATTAAGTTCGGTTGAACTAAAGATGATGTCATCCACATATATTTGAACAAGTAGGATATGCTCATTTTTCTCAAATTTAAATAGTGTTTTATCCACTGATCCTATGGTGAAGTCATGTTTTACCAGAAATGCGGTTAGTGTATCATACCAAGCTCTAGGAGCTTGTTTTAAACCGTACAATGCTTTGTTTAAGCGGTATACATGATTAGGTAGGTCAGCATTTTTGAAATCGGATGGTTGTTCAACATATACTTCCTCACGTAGGTCACCATTTAAAAATGCACTTTTAACATCCATTTTAAAAACCTTAAAGTTTTTGAAAGCAGCAAAGGCTAGAAAAATCCTATTGACTTCGATCCTAGCTACAGGGGCAAATGATTCTTCAAAATCAATGCCTTCTTCCTGTTTGTATCCTTGTGACACTAATCTGACTTTGTTCCTCGTGACCAAACCGTCTTCATTGAGTTTATTTCTGAATACCCATCTTGTTCCTATGACCGGTTGATCTTTCGGTCTAGGGACTAGGTACCAGACTTTGTTACTCTCAAACTGATTTAACTCTTCTTGCATTCCCAAGATCCAATCCGGATCTGACAATGCTTCATCCACCCTTTTCGGCTCAATCTGGGATATAAAAGCGGAATTAAATTATTCCTCCAGGATTTGTTGCCTAGTTTGGACAGGTTTTGAAGGGTCACCTATAATAAGCTCAGGGGGATGATTTGTGTTCCTTTTGAGATTCGGTTCAGGAGTGTCTATCAAATTGCCGTTTATTTGATCAAGGCTAGACATATCGGTAGGCTGAACAATGATGTCAGACCGACCGATTTCCTCAGTTTGAACCGAGGTGTCAGCTTGATCCGGCTGGGCTTCATCATCACCCATTTGGTCATGGACAAACCGTCTGAAAACTGGAACCTCATCTTCACTATCAGAATGGATATTGTTATTTTCCAATCTGTTATGTAGATCAAAGGATGATGTAGTGTTACTTTCAACCGATTCATCGAATACCACATGAAGAGATTCTTCCACGGTTAAAGTTATAGTGTTGTACACTCTATATGCTTTACTAACTGCTGAGTAACCTAGCATGATCCCAATATCGGATTTTGCATCAAAAGTAGATAGGTAATTTTTGCCATTTATGTGAATGTATCATTTACAATCGAAAATTTTAAGATACCTAATGTTAGGAATCCTATTAAAGTATACTTCATACGGTGTTTTGTTGTGAAACTTGTTAATCAAAGACCGGTTTTGCGTGTAACATGCAGTATTGATAGCCTCAGCCCAGAATTTTTGAGCAACACCCGAATCGTCTATCATAGACCTTGCGGCTTCCTCGAGAGTTCGGTTTCTTCTCTCGGCCAGACCATTCTGTTGAGGAGTTCTAGCACTAGACAACTCGTGTCTAATGCCAGATTCATCAAGAAATGCATTTAAAATGCTATTTGTAAATTCGGTTCCTCTATCACTCCTAATGCTATTGATGCGTGTTGATTTTTTATTTTGCAAACGTTTAAGCAATGTAATTAAATTTGATGCGGTTTCACGTTTGGATGCCAAGAATATTACTCACGTATACCTAGAATAAACATCAACAACCACCATAGTATAAAGCATACCACCTAGGCTGATGACCCTAATCAGTCTAAATAAATCCATGTGAAGGAGATTTAAACATCGGTTAGACTAAATGTGTCCTTTACTCTTAAAGGTTGACTTAGTTTGTTTACCCATTTGACATGCTGAGCAAACCTTATCCTTATTGAATACTATATCAGGAATTCCTTCAACCAGCTTTTTACCGCGGATGTAGTTTAAGGTCTTGAGGTTTAGATGGTTTAGCCTTTTATGCCACAGCCAGGTTTGATCGGTTTTAGCTACCATGCAAATAAGTTGTTCTACTTTATTTTTCCACTCTACCTTGTATATATTTCCTAACCTATTTCCGGTTAGTAGTATGTTCCCCTGAGAGTTTTTAACTAAGCATGCATGTTTAAGAAATTCTACAGTGTATCCAGCATCACACATCTGACTAATGCTTAGCAGGTTAAAGTGTAGATTTTCAACTAAAAGTATATTGTCAATTGTTAAATTACCATGGACAATCTTACCCTTGCCCACAGTTCTACCTCTTGAGTTGTCACCGAAAACAATCATTGCACCAGTTTCTATTCTGATGTCGGTTAGAAGGTTGTTGTTTCCAGTCATGTGTCTGGAGCAACCACTGTCCAGATACCATTCAGAGTTTCCTAGCCGTTTCTTCATATCCTGCAAAATATACATATTTACAACTATTTGGTACCCACATTTACTTGAGTCCACAAGTGATTAGTCCCTTAGGTATCCAGACTTTAATAAGTCGGACAACTTTCCCGGTTAAGGTTCTAACTAGTTTTCTTGTACTCGGTTTGGCGTCTTTCTGTTTTCCTAAGAGTGCCTTATTCGGAGGTGGCATTTGGTTTATACTATGTGGTCGAGGGTCGGATTGTTTACCTTTGGGCCGGTTGGCTTTCCTTTTCTCGGGATGAAGCCTTTTTTCGGAATTGGTTGGATTTACATAGGTTATTTCGTCGTCCGGTTTTGAATCGCTTTGTTCCTCATCATCGGTTGAAGAATTCTTGACAAATCTTACAAAGGAAAGTTTGTCTTTTGTGAGCTTCATTTTGTCCGAATGGTTCTGGTTGGAGGATTTGTTGTCTTTGTACACAAGACCAAATTTGCATTTGGGATGTCTCATATACTTAGACAACTGATTCACCATTTCACTGGATCTTTTCCATGCGGCTATTCGATACTAGGTTCGGGCATCTTCCTCTTCGGTCAACTCTTGAACTGACTCCTTGAGCTGTTCGGTCTTAGAGGATAGTTCAGGTGTTGCCTCGGTTTCTAGGATTTTATCGGGTTGGATGGTTTTTGGTTCGGTCAAGGTTGGTGCTATGGGGTCGGTTCTAAAGTTGAGATGGGGTGGTATTAGGGTTAATAGGTTCTTATACTCTGCTACCATGTCATTTAGTGCATTAAATAACTCATCTTTAGTAAATTCTTCACAGGGAGAATCAAATACATGTTCTTCATTTGCCATGAGACATGTGAGTTCATCGTCACTATCACTGTGAGCCCATAAGATTCCTCCGTCATCGGTTATTAGTGCTTTCTAAACTTAACTTCCTTCACCGATTTGTTGATAGTTATTTTGGTGGTTCTGACTATCCGGTTTCCGGTTATCCCGTCTCGGTTTTCTACATTCCCACCTGAAATGTCCCAAACAGTTGCAATTATACCATCTAACATTAGATTTATCACCGTAGTTGTTGTTTGTCGGTTGGCTTCTCTTCCAAGAATTGATAGCTTGTCTATCACATCTGTGAACCGGTCACTGTACTCCCTCATTGTTTCTCCCGGTTTCATCTCAATGTTTTCAAACTTCTGGGTAGCCACCATTATCTTGTTTTCCTTGGTTCTTTCATTTCCCTCATGAATTTGAATCACCGTTTCCCATATTTCCTTTGCGGTTTTGCAATCTCTGACCTTACAAAACGTATTCCTGTCCAAACCGTTGATGATACGGTTTCTAGCATGGTTGTCCAGATTGTTTCTTCTCCTGTCTTCTTTTGTCCATTCCTCCATATCCTTATCAATCTTTATCGGTCCTTCGGTCAGGATGAACTGCATCTCGTCATCCATAGTGATTAAGTGCAGGTGCATGCGTGCCTTCTAACATTGGAGGCTTGTCGAAAGACATGCTTGCTTGAGTATTGAAACTAACTGCTCTGATACCAATTGCTAGGATCTAGGTCGCGGCTGGGGAACCGGGGTCTGGCCGGTTAACGCGTGTCACTTAATGGTCGGTGATTAATCCGGTTAGAGATTAACACCGATGTTTCAATACTACACAAACTGTCACAAACCCTTGAACCGAGTTCAAGTGCGGAAGTGGTTTGTTTCAGGTTGAAGCAGCACACACACAAGATGAATAGAACCGGATTTGGATAAAGTCGGTCTGGAGTTTGGTGGGTCGGTTTTGGGATTTAGTAAATCAGTTTAGGTAGGATTGGTTAGTATGTAAAGCCGACAGAAAGTAAATAGCAAGACAGGTTTTTATGGATGTTCGGAGATAAAACTCCTACGTCACCCCTTCCTCTCGAAACCGCGAGAAGGATATTCACTAAGGAATACACAAACACAATCCGATCGAGACTTATTTGCTGCTCGATAACACTCGTACAATTCTCACCGAAATTGTAATCTCACTTCAAATACACACTTAAGCACTTTTAATTTAGAGAGATAAAGTCCACTTATAACTTGGGTTGGTGTAACTCTTAAATATTTTCTCTTGTAACTTGTTGCCGCATTTACTCCTCTTCAGCTACTTCTTTTATAGGTGAAATGTGCCAACGGTCACATTTCATCTCCTTGAATCTGATTGGTTGAGTAGAGGTTCAGTGATTCAGACCTGGCGGTCTAGGCTTCTAGTGTATAGGTCAAACCGGCTAGGTTTGTCTTTTACTTAATATGACAACTGTCGGTTGGATAGTTGCCTGCACCTGGAGGGTTGCGCCTCTAATTTATCCCAGAATGGGAAGATCTTATCGGACGATCTTCTGCAGCCTGAATATTATCTTCAGACTTGTATGGATATGGCAATACTATGGATATGGTATCATCTTCAACAGATACTCAAAGTATCTATTTGCACCGATCGGTTGTTTAGGTTAACCGATTGTCTTCCGGTTTTTCATAGCTTCAGGTTGACTGGATGACCAATAGTTTTGACCTTCTCTTCTGACCGGTCTTGTCTTCCTGATCGGTTAGGTTCTTGGTCGGTTGGGTTGTTTGACCGGTTGGATTACTTGACCGATCATGATTCTTTAACCGTTCCTGCACAGGAAGTTTGTTTTTATTAAGTTCTATTGAACCGGTCTAATTTTATCTAACAGTGGCTATCACCAGGGGTGTTCCAGTGAACTAGACAAGGTTCCTCTTCGGGAATCTTATCAGAATGGTTGTTTCTCGGAAGAAGATTTTCGGCTTTGACGGTCCTCTCAACTCTCTTCTTTGTTTCCGCCTGAAAGAACCCAGTAAGAGCTTTCCCCTTCCCTCTAAGATCCTGAACTACCAGAAATTGGTAGATTACATTCAAAGGGTGGAAACGCTTAAGTCTAAGAAAGGGAAAAATGAAGACTCTAACTCCCCTCTAACCGCAGTCTTAGAGATCTCCTAGGTTGAAGTCTATCCTCTCCAAAAGCTATGATTAGGAAGAAGAAGAAGAAGATCATAATACAGATTATCTTCATTTAAGTTTTTAAAACATGTGTTTTAATATTTTGATGTTAACTTGTTTTAGTTGTTTTTGATAACAATGATTTGGGTGTTTCTTCTGAAAACACTCATGTTTGACTAATCATTCACATGATATTTTTATGTGATAAATATGCATGTGTTTTGTTTATTTATATGATGAATGCATGCTTTGATATATGTATGCAGGTTTGCAATTTCTTCATCAAAAATGGGGAAATTATTGGGTCAAATTATTTTGACTAAGTGTTGAAATAATTTAACCATTGCGATTTTGATAATGAAATAACTAATGAGTTTTGATACAGGTGTATTGAAACAACATGTCATAAGACTTGGATCTAATGAGGGTCATTAGACCGATTTTGGCTTTGATTGCATTAAATTAGACGTATAGTCTAACTCTTTGGAGTTAGACGTATAAGTCTAATAGATGTGTAATTAGACGGATGGTCTAATAGATATGCAGAATTAGACGTAAGTCTAATGCATAGAATTAGACGTACAGTCTAACTCATCGGAGTTAGACGTGTAGTCTAATGAATACACAAAATTAGACGTAAGTCAAATGCATAGAATTAGACGTACAGTCTAACTCATCGGAGTTAGACGTGTAGTCTAATGAATGTAAAGAATTAGACGTTAGTCTAATGAATACACGGAATTAGACATAAGTCTAATATGTTTGTAATTAGACGGGTAGTCTAATTTATTCGGAATTAGACGTACAGTCTAACTCATCAGAGTTAGACGTGTAGTCTAATATATTTGTAATTAGACGGGTAGTCTAATTTATGTGGAGTTAGACGTGCAGTCTAATGGTTATTAGATAATTAGACTTGTAGTCTAATTAAGTGAAAGATAGACGTGCGTTTAACTCCTTCAGACAAGTCTGAGGTAGAACCGGAATTAGACGTGCAGTCTAACTCAGTAGAGTTAGACTGCAGTCTAATGGTTATTGGATAATTAGACGTGTAGTCTAATTAAGTGAAAGTTAGACGTGCGTCTAACTCCTTCAGACAAGTCTAAGGTAGAACCGGAATTAGACGTGCAGTCTAACTCAGTGGAGTTAGACGTGCAGTCTAATGGTTATTGGATAATTAGACGTGTAGTCTAATTAAGTGAAAGTTAGACGTGTGTCTAACTCCTTTAGACAAGTCTGAGGTAGAACCGGAATTAGACGTGCAGTCTAACTCAGTGGAGTTAGACGTGCAGTCTAATGGTTATTGGATAATTAGACGTGTAGTCTAATTAAGTGAAAGTTAGACGTGCGTCTAACTCCTTCAGACAAGTCTGAGGTAGAACCGAAATTAGACGTGCAATCTAACTCAGTGGAGTTAGACATGCAGTCTAATGGTTATTGTAATTAGACGCGAGTCTAATTCTATTAGACCAGGCGGTCTAATAGACGTTTTTCTATTAGAAGGAGATGACTTATTTCATTAGACTGATTTTCACAATCCGTCTAACTGAAATACGTCTAATGCTCAGTTTAAGTAGTACGCTTGAATCTAGCATTTCACCTACACGTGCTATAGTTGTACCCTACTTCTGCTCCACTTGTTAGTGAAGATTAGTACAACAACTATATTCATCTAATCTAGGAATGCCACGTAAGAGAATTTTCCTCACATTACTTGTTTTGCAGGTACATCCCTGATGGAATATTCGGCGCACTACTAGTGATGTACGGGCACGATCCTTGTGCTCAGAACTTGCTATGTACAATGGAGGCTTTCCAATTGAAGAGTTCCACGTATCATTCTTTAAGATTCGACCGTTAGCTCCTACTCAGTATTTAACAAATCCTAAGGACAACGGACGAAGCACTTGTTCTTTGACAATCTGCCTTACGAATTCTGCCGAACGAACAAGCAATCTGATTTTGCAGAGAGAGAAACTACTCAATCATCTTTCTTACTGAACTGTGAAACTTCTTTCTGATTGTACTGTGTGTGAATCAAGAGAGAGCTAGAATCAAAACACTTTTAGCTGAGTGATATTCTTCATCTTGTAATTGAACAGAAAGTGTTCTGTTCAATAGTGAGCTAAGTGTGTGTAAACTGTATTTGATTCGAACCATATTATAGTGAATCCTTCTGGTGGTTGGAAGAAGGGTGACGTAGGAGAGTTTCTCCGAACATCCATAAACAAACTGCTGTGTTCTTCTTTTCT
>NW_025919286.1:0-43009 GCF_907164915.1 Impatiens glandulifera
ACAATAATTTCTTTTCTTATACTCTATTTAATTATTTCAAACAATGTTTCTTTAATGATTCTCTGAATATTAGTTTTGAATGTTTGATGTAAGTGAACAAGGGTTTTGTTTATTTATAGGATGAATGCAGGTGTTGATATATATGCAGGTTTGCAATTTCTTCATCAAAAAGGGGGAAATTGTTGGGTCAAATTATTTTGACCGTGTATTGAAATAATTTAACCATTGAGATTTTGATGATGAAATGACTTATGAGTTTTGATGCAGGTGTATTGAAATAATATTTCATAAGACTTGGATCTAATGAGGGTCATTAGACCGATTTTTGGCATTAAATGCATAGAATTAGACGTACATTCTAACTCACCGGAGTTAGACGTGTAGACTAATGAATGCATATAATTAGACGTATAGTCCAACTAAACGGAGTTAGACATGTAGTCTAATGAATGCATAGAATTAGACGTACAGTCTAACTCATTAGAGTTAGACGTGTAGTCTAATGAATGCATATAATTAGACGTACAGTCTAACTCATTGGAGATAGACGTGTAATTAGAAGGATGGTCTAATAGATACACGGAATTAGACGTAAGTCTAATGTATTGAGAATTAGACGTACAATCTAACTCATTGGAGTTAGACGTGTAGTCTAATAGACGTGTAATTACACGGATGGTCTAATAGATACACGGAATTAGACGTAAGTCTAATATGTTCGGAATTAGACGTACAGTCTAACTCATCGGAGTTAGACGTGTAGTCTAATATATTTGTAATTAGACGAATAGTTTAATTTGTGCAGAATTAGACGTGCAGTCTAACTCAGTGGAGTTAGACGTGCAGTCTAATAGAAAGTGAAAGTTAGATGTGCGTCTAACTCCTTCAGACAAGTCTGAGGTAGAACCGGAATTAGACGTGCAGTCTAACTCAGTGGAGTTAGACGTGTAGTCTAATGGTTATTGGATAATTAGAAGTGTAGTCTAATTAGTGAAAGTTAGACGTGCGTCTAACTCCTTCAGATAAGTCTGAGGTAGAACCGGAATTAGACGTGCAGTCTAACTCAGTGGAGTTAGACGTGCAGTCTAATGGCTATTGGATAATTAGACGTATAGTCTAATTAGTAAAAGTTAGACGTGCGTCTAACTCCTTCAGACAAGTCTGAGGTAGAACTGGAATTAGACGTGCAGTCTAACTCAGTGGAGTTAGACGTGCAGTCTAATGGTTATTGTAATTAGACGTGAATCTAATTCTATTAGACCAGGCGGTCTAATAGACGTTACTATTAAAAGGAGATATTTTATTTCATTAGACTGATTTTACAATCCGTCTAACTGAAATATGTCTAATGCTCAGTTTAAGAAGTATGTTTGAATCTAGCATTTCACCTACGCACATGTTATAGCTGTACCCTACTCCTGCTTCACTTTCTAGTGAAGATTAGTACAACAGCTATATGCATCCAACCAAGGAATGCCACGTAAGAGAATTTTCCTCACATTACTTGTTTTGCAGGTACATCTCTGATGGAATATTCGGCGCACTACCAGTGATGTACGGCCACGATCCTTGTGCTCAGAACCTGATGTGTACAATGGAGGCTTCCCAATGGAAGAGTGCCACGTATTAATCTAAAGATTCGACCGTTAACTCCTGCTCAGTATTTAACAAATCTCAAGGACAACGAACAATAAGCCTTACGAACTTAAGCGAATAAAACGAACAAGCAATCTGATTTTGCTGAGAGAGAAACTACTCAATTATTTTGCTTACTGAATTCATACTGTGAAGCTGCTTTCTGATTGTACTGTGTGTGAATCAAGAGAGAGCTAGAATCAAAGCACCTTTAGCTGAGTGATATTCTTCATCTTGTAATTGAACGGAAAGTGTTCTGTTCAATAGTGAGCTAAGTGTGTGTGTAAACTGTATTTGATTCGAATCATATTATAGTGAATCCTTCCGGTGGTTGGAAGAAGGGGTGACGTAGGAGAGTTTCTCCGAACATCCATAAACAAACTACTGTGTTCTTCATTTCTGTCATCTTTTCATATTTCATCTTGTGCTTCAAACCCAAGTAAACAATTCCGCCTTGAATCTGTTTCAAGTGTTTACAAAAGTTTGCGTAGAATAGAAAGCGAATTAAATCCCTAACAGGATTTCTTTCAAACCGTTTTCCATAAGCCTTCATCCTTAGCCAGACCCCAGTCTCTATCGATAAAGCCGATCCTAACACAATCAGAATCAAAGATTATCATGCAGGTATCTGTTGTATGAGAAATATGACCGTTGTCATATTTTCACTACTTAAGAGAAGGCTGAAGATCAACAATACATATACAAGACACAATACGAACAACGGACACAAGAAGTATTACATCAAGTTATAGAACCGAAAATTTTCAAATTGTTCTTGTTTACATTCTGTCTAAAGTGTTAAACTGTATTTCACTCATTTTGTGTAAGAAGTGAAAGTTGTAAGTCAATAATGAGCAGTAAATAAATCTCGGTTATTTAACGTGTTGTAAAGGGTGTTTAATATTCTTAGTGAATATCCTTCTCAAGGTTTGAGAAGAAGGGGTGATGTAGGAGTTTTATCTCCGGACATCTATAAATCTTGTGTTGTGTTTCCTATCTTCTCCATACCTCCTTATTGTTGTCCGATCCGTGTGAGTGTGTTGTTTCAAGTTGAAACAAACATTTCCTTACTTGAACTCGGTTCAAGAGTTTGTGACAACTTGCGTAGTATTGAGACCGATATTAACTTTTAACCGAGTTAGTATCGCTCGTCGTGTTGTGTAAGCGTTCGTCTAAGCTAGACCCCCCAGTCTCCCTCGGCGATCCCAGTCTTAACAAGTAGTATCAAAGCAGCTAGTCTTTATACTCAAGAACCCCGACACAAGCATGCCTTACACCGAGAAACCTCAAATGCTAGAAAGTGAAGAATTTATCGATTGGAAGATTCGGATGCATCTGTATTTGACCAGAATGGATGATGAAATGATGTTCGTCCTATCCGAATGTCCGATAAAGATCAACAAGGAAATAAGTGAATGGACAGCGGATGACCGAAGGAGGAACAACCTGGACAATCTCTGCAGGTGTGCTATATACAAAACGTTGGATATAAATACCTTTGCAAAAATCAGAGAATGTTCCACCGCTAAAGAAGTGTGGAAGACAATTATTCAACTTCATGAAGGGAATGAGAGAATTAGAGAGAACAAGATATTGGTGGCCACTCAGAAGTTTGAAAACATTAAGATGCGTCCCGGGAAAACTATGAAGGAATTTGGTGACCGATTCACAAGTGTGGTAAATGAACTCTCACTCCTTGAAAAGAAATATGACAACAAAGAAACAATCATCAAGGACCTAAGCTCACTTCCATGCGCATGAGATATTAAGACCATGGTGATGAGAGAATAAAACAGTTTTGGTAAGATGAAGCTGCATGGAATCTTTGAAGATTTGAGAGTTTATGAATTCGAAATGAAGTCCAGAAATGAGGATAAAGGCTCAGCATCAACCACTATTAGAGCTCTGGTGACCTCTGTGGTACCGACAGCGGCTCTTGTACCTGTGAAATTGGATGAGCAGTTTAGTGAAGATGCAATGGTCATGCTAGCTAAGAAGTTTGGAAAGATCATGAAGAAGAATCAACTGACAAACTCATACAACTACACATATTCTAACGGTAATAAGTCTAACGTTTAGTGTTATAATTGTGATGTTTTAGGTCATTACAGGTTAAGCCTCTAATAGACAACAGAAAACCGAATGATCAAAGGGATGAACACCAGTCAAACAGTCAAGGCAAGGAGATCCAAAAGGCGTTGATAGTCGATGATGGTGGAAGTCATTAGACACATACTGATTCGGACAGTGACGATAAAGGAATCAACTGTCTTATGGTAAATGAAGAAGAGATATTTAATTTTACCTCTGAGGAATTTACCCGAGAGTATTTGGTTATTGCACTCAATGACATGGTCATTGAGTATAAGAACCTGTCAACTCTTGTACCGACCCGACTAAATTTTAGATCGGTGAACCGAGCAAAACTGAAATTAGTGAATCGAGTGAAATTCAGACCGGTGGAACAATTGAACTATCCTTTGAGAATGAAAAGCTCAAGGAGACAGTTCAATCATTGACCGAAGAAAATGAACGAACTAAATATGTGATGGCTGCATGGAAGAGATCTGGAGATGCTGTGAGCCAGATGACGAATCATCAAAGACCATATAACTGTAAATTCGGTCTAGGATATGACAATAGCAATCCAGATAAATCTAAATCCTCCAACTGCCAATGGTTTACTCTCAGTAAAGACAAGTTGCCTTTTGTAAACTTTGTCAAGAGTTCATCAACCAACATTGAAGCAACTCACGATTCAAAACTGGCAAAGGAACTAACATATGTAAGACCAACCGACACTTCAAGATGGCTTCATCCTGAGAGAAGGAGAGTCATCCGGCCGGTTAGAAAAGAGCATGATAGATATTCAAATAGGACCAATCAAAGATCAGCACTACAACATAATGAGGTAATAAAAGGCAGACATAGAGATGTCAAGCCTGGTCAAAGTAGATCTATTAAAATTATCACAGGAAAACTCATTCGATTAATTAAAGTATGGATTCCCAAGGGACTAATTAACCATGGATCTAATTGAATGTGGGTACCAAAAAGGTGTAAATAGTTGTATTTTGCAGGTCAAACAGATTAAATGGCTGGAAAACTTGGAATGGTACTTGGACAGCGGTTGTTCTAGGCATATGACAGGAAACGATAAGCTGTTGCCCAAAATTGTGCAAGAATCCGGTTCAATGATAATTTTCGGTGATAGTTCCAAAGGTAAAGTTATGGGCAAGGATAAGATTTTCCATGACAACCTAACTATAAACAATGTATTACTTGTTGAAAACCTTCACTTCAATTTGCTAAGTATTAGTCAAATGTGTGATATAAGGTATACGGTTGAATTTCACAAACAATCATGTTTAGTTAAGAATCAACAAGGCAGTACTTTACTAACCGGAAATGAAATAGGAAACATTTATAAGGTAGACTGGAAAACTAAATGTGATAATCATGTTTGTATGATAACTGAAAATGATCAAAATTAGTTGTGGCATAAAAGACTAAATAATTTGAAATTTAAGACCATTAATTATATTTTCACTAAGGATTTAGTTCAGGGAATTCCTAGCATGAAGTTTTCAAAAGATAAAGTATGTTCTGCATGCCAAATGGGAAAACAAATCAAATCAACTTTTAAGAGTAAAGAGCATACTCAATCTAACCAATGCTTAGAATTACTTCACATGGATCTTTTTGGACTGATTAGAGTGACAAGTTTAGGAGGAATGCATTATACTCTAATAATTATTGATGACTACTCTAGATATGCTTGGGTTATATTTCTGGTATCCAAAAATCAAGCTACTCCAAATTTGATCAAAATGCTTTGAAGTGTACAAAATGAGAAATTTCTACGTGTTAATAACATTAAATGTGATAGAGGTACATAATTTACTAATAGCACTTTAACTGCATTTCTTGAGGAATCCGGTATTAGACACGAGTTGTCTTGTGCTAGAACCCCTCAACAAAATGGACTGGATGAGAGGAGAAACCGAACCCTCAAGGAAGCTATAAGATCCATGATAGCCGATTCGGGTGCTGCTCAAAAGTTTTGGGTAAGGCTATCAACACTGCATGCAATACTCAAAATTGGTCTATGATTAATAAACGTCTTAACAAAATACCTTTTGAAGTATACCATGACAAAGTTCCTAATATCCTGTATTTTAGGATTTTTTGTTGTAAATGTTACTACATAACAATGGAAAAAATTATTTGAATGTTTTTTATGCTAAATCCGATGTCGGTATCATGTTAAGATATTCTGAAGTTAGTAAAGAATATAGAGTGTACAATACTAGGACTTTTACTATTGAAGAATCATCACACATTATTTTTGATGAGTATGTTGAAAGTAATACCTCTTCATCCATTGATCTACACAACATATTGGAAAATTTAAATATTCATTCTAATAGTGAAGAGGAGATTTCGGTCTTTAGAAGGTTTGTCTATGACCAAACGATTGATGTTGGAACTCAACAGGATCAAGCTGCTTCACAACAGGAAGTTGACACATCAGTGACCGCTGAGGAAACTAGTCGGCCTGACACTAATCGGCCTACCCGTCTGTCTAACCTTGATCAAATAATCGGTCATATAGAAGACATCTCTGAACCAAATTTGAAATGGAACAAAGATCATCCTCCTGAGCTTGTTATAGTTAACCCCTCATTACCCATCCGAACTAGGAATGAACTGTTAGAAGAATATGAAAACTCAGCATTCATATCGCAGATTGAACCGAAAAAGGTGGATGAGGCATTGTTGGATCCCGATTGGATTTTAGCAATGTAAAAGGAATTAAACCAGTTTGAGAGGAATAGAGTCCGGCACTTATTCCCTAGACCAAAGAATCAATCGGTCATTCGAACAAGATGAGTGTTTAGAAATAAACTCAATGAAAATGGTTTGGTTACGAGGAACAAGGCTAGACTAGTAGCCCAAGGATACAAACAGGAAGAAGGCATTGATTTTGAAAAATCATTTGCTCATGTTGCTATACTAGAGGCTATTAGAATTTTTCTTGCATTTGCTGCTTTCAAAAATTTTAAAGTATTTCAAATGGATGTTAAAAGTGCTTTTCTCAATGGTGTATTAAGTGAAGAAGTATATGTTGAGCAACAACCTAGTTTCAAAAATCATGATTTAATTAGTCATGTTTATAGGTTAGATAAAGCACTATACGATTTAAAACAAGCCCATAGAGCATGGTATGATACTCTAACAAAATTTTGTTCAATCATGATTTCACCATAGGATCGGTAGACAAAACCCTTTTCAAATTTGAGAAAAAGGAACACATTTTACTTGTTCAGATCTATGTAGATGATATCATCTTCGGTTCAATAAATCCTAAATTATGTGATAAATTTTCTAAAATGATGACTGATAAGTTTGAAATGAGTATGTGGGAGAATTGAGCTTCTTCTTAGGTCTTCAAGTTTGCAGATTGAAGGAGGAACGTTCATAAATTAATCCAAGTATACAAAAGAAATATTAAAGAAATTCGGCTTGGACAATTGTTCTAGTGCCTCTACTCCAATGATCTCTTCAGTTAAATTAGATAAGGATGAAGACGGTCAAAGTGTTGATATTACAGCCTACCGTGGAATAATCGGATCACTTTTATACCTGACAACAAGTCGACCGAACATCCTATTCCTCGTAGGAGTGTGCGGGAGATTTCAGGCTAATCCTAAACAATCTCATTACACTACTGCTAAACGAATATTGAAATATCTTAAATGAACTCAAGATGTGGGACTGTGATATTAAAAGGATTCCAGTTTCAATTTAACAAGCTATTCTAATGCAGACTATGCAGGTTGTAAGATAGGACGAAAAAGCACAAGTGGGACTTGCTAGTTCCTTGGCGACCGGCTTGTCTCATGGTATAACAAGAAACAGACATCAGTTGCAACTTCAACTATAGAAGCAGAGTATCTTGTAGCCGGAAGCTGCCATGCTCATCATCTTTGGATCCAACAACAACTAAGGGATTTCAACATCATAGCTGGGAATCACCGATTTCTGTGACAACACAAGTGTCATTGCTATCACATATAATTCGCTGTTGCACTCAAGAGAAAAACATATTGATATCCGACATCATTTCATCAGAGAACATGTACATCAAAAACATATCCTGCTGGAATATGTTTCCACCAAACAACAAGTGGCCGGCATTTTCACCAAGCCACTACAAGAAGCTAAGTTTTCTTACTTTAGAACTATTTTGGGTCTAGCTGATAGTAGTCAAATTATTCCTTAAAATACTAGCATGCATTTAGGGAGAAGCTTTCGCTTCTCAAATATTACATATTTTCAGCATTACATTTAAACTGGTCTAACATTTCAAATCTAAGCATTAGTTATTTTTTTTAAACCGATCAAATATTCATTTTATGTGCATAAATCTATAAGGAACAAGTCATATGACATATAAAACTGGATGGTTGGTCTCTTTTGAAATCGGTAAATCATTCTATCGAAAAGAAATGTATAAAACCGACCTGCTTAAGTAAATCGGTAAAACCGATCAGTTATTTTTGAATGAATAATTACCGCCCAACAAAGGTTCCGGCTATATGCGGAAGCGATTCTTCTTCAGAATTAAATAACTGATCGAAATAAATCCGACGGTATGGACAGATGACCGGCTCACTACATGGAAATTTCGGCAATTTCATTTCAGATTTCAAAATAGGACAGCTAGCCAATGCTTAATTAATATATGTCTGAGCAGATTTCTTATAAAAAGCAAATAGTCATTCCTCAAACAACGTGAAGACCTATGTCTATCATTGTTCAAAGAGGGGGACTGACATGTCACTAAAATATCATATTTTTGGAAATGAAAAAGATAAATTGCTTCTTTGACCATCCTAAATCTTACTCTTATTGGCTTAACCAATCCCCAAGACACCCCAATGGTCCAAAATTCTATCATATTTATACATCGATGATGTAAGAACCAAATCACCAAGAAAACTTCCATTTCAATTCATCTCAAACAAAAGATGTATCCTACTATCTCAAACAACACTCTATTGGTAGACTTTGAGTCAGCCTTATCTTGTGAGGACAATGAGGTGTCCGTCATGTTTAGGTCTCTTCAGGCAACCGGCCTGAAACCTTTCCTAAAAGACCGGTCTTCCATCAATACAGTATCATTCTTCAATTTTCCAGACTGTCCAAGTGATGCGTGAGGATCTTATCTTTTCCATCATTCAAGGTCAGGAATTTTTCTTTAGTGAGAAAGATCTCGCACGGAGCTGCGAACTTCCCACTAAGGAATTTTCTGACCTCTTCTTCTCTGACGAAATCATAAATGAAATGTGTCACCACTTTTCTAACTCCCTAAGTCCGGTCAAGACTTATGGAGCAAAAGCTTCCCTCCAGCTAGAGTTTTAAATATTGAGTGAGATTGTCGGAAAGAACATCATTGAGAAAGAGACCACTCAATATTATTCTAAGAGAACCTTTGAGTTGATGGTTGCCATCAATGAAGGAACTCCTGTCAACTGGTCAAGGATCATCTTTAACAATCTAAAGAAGATGATCTTTTCGGACAAATTGATGACCAAATATGCTCCTTAGCTATGCGGTCTATTCTTTGACATCGACATCTTTCTCGGTCAGGGGGTTCCTCTCTATCCAACTCAACTTTTCACGAGGGACCGCCTACATGCATATATCGACCGGGTGGAGAAAGCTCAAATCAGGAAAGAGTCAACTTCTGGATCTTCAAATTTTTTGATTTAGGATTCAATATGTTTTAATCTTTGTGAAAAATCCGATCATTTTGCTTTACGTATCGGTCGTGTTCTTGTTTAATGAAATATCGGTTTTTGTTAAACCTATGCCTCAAAATAATCATTTTATAATCTTCGGTCTTAATTAAAAACCAGGCACACACTTAGGGAGAAGTAGCCGCTTCTCATAAATCGGTCGTTTTAAAATCTCGATCAAAATTTCAAAAATATTAATAAATGAATATCTTGGTGTTTCAAATTTAGTCAATTAAACTTGATTAGTCAGTTATGCCTGATCGGTCAGTTACATCACATTTTTCTTGAGATTCTCTGCCAAAAGTTTAGCACCTTTCCAATGCTTAAAATAACCGTTTCAGGAAGTGTGAAAAGGTGTATCATAACGGACAGTCTCATTTATTCAATGTAAAATTAAATGCACCCCAACAAAACGTCTATTTAACAAGCCATTTATCCAAAGAGCAAACCACAATAAACTCAAACCTTCTCTCTCTCATAAAGCTTAAAGTATTTCTTCTTCTCAAAATCATCCCTTAAAATGAGTATAGTCTACGCCAGAACATCTCTCATTGTGGATTTCAATTCTGTCTTGACCATCGAAGATAATGAAGCTAGAGAGCTTGTCTTTGAACTTTTGGTGGAATCCTGCCTCCGCAAGTTTCTTGAAGGATCTTAGCTAATTCTTGAAGACGAGGTTGTGGAGTTCTCACAAATGCCAAAATCGTTAACGGTGAAATAGTAAATCCGGGTGAAGGGCAATCCAATCTCTATCTCCAAAGAACTATTTTCTCAGTTCTACCATTTGAAGGCGTCACCGACTTTCCTCCCCATAAACAGCTTCAATGAAGAAATGACCTATTTCTTCTCTAACTTTGAGACTCCGATGAAAACACACGGGCTCAAATCAAAACTGGTCGGTCATATCAAAATTTTGAACGACATTATCGGTAGGTCTATCCTATCCAAGGAATCCACCCACGTCTATACTAGAAAGATCTTTGATATGATGACCGCTATCAGTTGAAGTCATTCAATGAATTGGTCATCCATCATCTTCGAAAATTTGAAAAATATGATAACTTTGGACCAGGACACCCTATCTGCCAATCCAACATCCTAACCAAAGAGAAGGTCGAGAGATGGACTTATAGGGTAGGTTTTAGGAACTAAAATAATATTTTTCATGTATTTGATTACGGCTACTGAACAACCGGTAGCTGTTTACAGTTCTTATTAGTATAACTTAGCTGTTTTCTTTAAATATCATTCATATTCAATTCGACTCTATTTTAAAACCGCTGCATTAATCACCACACATTAATTAACCGGTTTTATTATTTTTACCGCCAAGTTTTACCGCCAATAGTTAATCTTTACCGCTCATATGTATTTTGGAGGGAAAATTCGCGCCATTTAGAGGTGGACCACACGGTTACGTGTGACGGTTCGGTGATTCAACCGTCACATTTATCCTATATAAAGGGCACTTGCAAAAAAATATTAATCACAACTTATCATTCTTCATATATTGCTCTATCATTATACTCTCTCTACAAATCATCTTAATCTTCAAACTCAAATCATGGGAAGGAATAATGCGTTGTTTAACCATATCCAGGTTGATTTCGTTGAAATCAAGAATGCTAGTTCCGTTGAAGTTCAAAAGGTAATGGAAAGCATCAAAGAATCTAGGCTGGAGCATTTTGTGGATAGTCCAATGGTCTGTTACCAAGATGCGGTTAGAGAGTTCTTCAAAACCACAAAATTAAAGAAGAAGATCATTCACGCGGAGGTGCACAGAGTTAAATTTGAGATTTCTGAGAAAGTATTCGCCGAAGCTCTTCAGCTTCCAACGGAGGGGCGCGACTTCTCCACCGAATTATCAGAGGATTCAATTCTAAATATTCAAATGACTCTTTCCAATACCAATGAACCGGTGCAGTTTAATGGAAAGAAGAATTTCATGAGTTTCGTATATCGGATTCTGTGCGACATTGTTTCGAAGGCGATTCAGGCCAAAGGAGGTAATTTCGACAGCATCACTTAGTCGAAATTCAATATGATAGCTGTCATTCTATCTGGTGACAAAATCAACTAAGGGAGTGTATTATTCGAAATCCTATGTGAAATGGTCTCTCCCGAGACCAACCGGTACTTAGGATACGCCATGTAGATCGACAAAATTCTACTTCATCTTAATGTTCCTATCGGTCCAGGTATCATACTCACCAACAATAAACTATTAAATTCCAGTAATATAGAAAAATCCCTTGTTAGAGAAAGCAAGGGCAAACAACCTAAGGTGAAAGAACCTAAGGTTAAAGAACCAAAAGATAAAGAAACAAAGGGCAAAGCGCCCAAGGGTAAATCGACAAAAGGTAAAGAACTGATGCATGCGACACCGGTTGATGAAGAAACCGATAGTGAGGCCACCAAATCGGGTCCCAAGGTTTCGGCTCCATAGAACCGTTCTGCCACACATATCAATATTCATACTTGTGCCGAGTCTACTGCCAGCGCGGTTAGCCAATCAAAAACAACAGGGATGTCTCTTCTACGGTTCTTAAGGACACTACTGCACTACTAGTTGAACTTGCAAATTAGATGTTTAACCGATAGTATCAGATATTATTAATAATGTGTTAGCTGGAGTCGATCGGATGACTGAAACCGATCAGACAAGTGTTGATGATGCAACCGGTTGGAATGCTAAAACCGACCGGACAGGTTCTAGAAAAGATCGGGTGACCGATAAGAACAAGAAAAAGACGAGACAAGGGAGCCGACAAAATCAGATACAGGTAATCCGGAAATCAATGCTCTAAACCTTTCTAATGAAGAAAAGATTCAAACTGAAACCGAAGGTATTCCAAGTCCTCGTGAGGAGGAAGTCAATAATATTGTTAAGGATTCTGTTGAATCATCGGGCCTTCAAAGAAACGAGAAAGAAGTCGAAGACATTGTGACTGGCATTTTGAAAGAGGTTGATGAAAGGGGATTGGAAACCTCCAATATTTTCTATGCGTGCGCAAATACAAGAATGAAGATAAGTTTCAAAGATGCTCTACCTTATGTGCCGGAGGAAAAGAAATGGTCGTCGCTCCTAACTATGGAAGAAGTGGCCTTAGGTTTGGCAAGAACCACATCTGTCCATGATGCTATAACCATATATCATGTGGCCGAAGCGAATGTTAGGCGGAGAATATTGTCACCGATTATCAAAAAGAGGGAGGAGGACTTGAACTCAAATGGATATACCACTAAAGTGGAGGGTATTGTCCTCACGTTGCTCAAAACTATAATGAAAGACTTTGATGAACTTATTCACAAGGTTGACAAAAAACCAGTTGAGAAAGAACATATTCAGTAGGATGAAACTCAAGTCGAGAAAACCTTCTTTGAGGTCGGTGAATCTTCCAAACCGGCACAAACTCCATCGATGGATCAAGAAATGTTTGAAACCGGAGAACAACGACAAGACAATTCAGAAGACAAACATCCTTCTGGTCAACCGAAATCTTTCGTCGACATTTCAGAGAATGAAAAAGAAGACGAAAAAGCAATTTCAAGTTCGACTCCTGTTAAATCAGCCAAGACTCCCTCGGGTAAGTCTTCTGACCGAAATAAGTCAAGACGAACTAGTGTTGATAGACCGACTAGAACGGACATGTGTCTTCACGCCAACTCTCAAGGAGCAATTTTGGTGCAAAACTAGTCCGTCGGTTCAATACTTCCCATATCTGAAGAACGGCTAAAAATGATGATTAAGGAACTGATCCAGAAATCCATGGCCCCATGGCAGGAATCCTTAGATGCCCATGTGACCGATGCTCTCAAAGAAAATTCTTCATCCCTAGATGTAAAACTGGCAAGGGTACAGGAGGTAGCCTCTCAAACTCTCTCCTCGGTTCAAACTATATCATTACAGCTTTACGAGCTGGCAAAGAATCAAGACGCTGCCGACGTCGAAAAACTGAGAATGTATGAAGAAGCTGCCCGACAGATTCAAGAGGAAAAAGATGTCAAGGCTAAGGCAGCCGAGGAAGAAAAATTAGAGAGCGGTTAGAATTCTACAAGAACAAATTGATAAAGAGAAAGATGTTTCTCCTCCGATTGCCAAGAAGACAAGAGCGACTAAACGAAAAAGAATTCAAGAGTCTAAGGCAACAAATACTGGACCGACAATTGAAACACCGGTTCAAAATCCTTCGGTAAGCAATGAAATTCTGATTTGTGATGAAGAAGAGGAGGATGATCAGCCGTTAACCCATAGATCGAGAACTCTACCCCAACCGATCAACACAATACCTTTCCGAGCAATTCCTCATAGTGCCCGATCAGACCGACAAATTCGCAGAGGTGTTGTAAGTTCGGCCGATAATGCTTTCTAGAGTCGGAGAAATGACGAGTTCCATGCTTCTGTGCAATCGACAAGAAATATAGAGACTAGGGTTCCTGGACAACTAGCCTACGGTTTTGGGCGCAACTTCTTTAACGAGATGATAAACATACTGGATGAAGGGGGACACTAATTTCTACACTTTTTCTTATATTCATATTATTTTCTTACAGTTATATAGTTTCAGAACCTATAATATTTTGGGGACTTAATGATCCGGTTTTAGTTTCAAAATGCTGATTTTGATAATTTTAAATTAAAAATATCAAAAAGGGAGAAATTGCTAATGTGATAGGGAAAATATTTTCCCACGCGTCAAATGGACACGATTTCATACTCGTTGCTATAGACTACTTCACTGTTAGATAAATTAGATAGTTCATTAGTATGTAATTAACTATATAAAGAACTTAACTAAATTCACTGTTTGTGCAGGAAATAAAGGGATCAATCGAATTCTTAAATCAACCTTAACCAGTCCACCGATATTGCAAAGGCGACACAAACCGAAATTCTCCAATCTATCTATTCAGTTATCTCTACAACAGAATCAAGTAGAAGATCGGTTCGAACGAGATTACCGCTCGGTGAAAGGATCCATAAATATATACGTCAAAGATCGGTTTTCACTCTTCGGCAGCAAGACCGGTCAACCGATATTGAAACTACAAACCGGTAAGTGGATCGGTCAACACAATACTGGGTGCAATCTTGAAGCAATCCATACAAAAATAACGGAAAGAAAGTTAACAGATCAAATCAAATATATGGAACAACTGGAAATTTCCATTCCAGTGCAATCAGATCACTTTGGGAATAGGCAGAAGGGAGCATTCAAATATGCAGACTATGTTATTTCCTTTTTGATACAACTTTAATGATATACCTTGGGAAGCAGAAGACTGCCAAAAGTGATCAGGTACCTATTTTGGTATAAGTCCAACAACAGTCCCCAAGGAGCAGGTATCCGTTATATGAGAAATATGACCGTTTTCATTATTCACTACTTAAGAGAAAGCTGAAGATCGACAATAGATACATATATAAGACACAATACGAACAACGAACACAAGAAATAATACATCAGTTTATAGAACCGAAAAGCTTCAAATTGTTCTTGTTTACGTTCTGTCTAAAGTGTTAAAGTGTATTTCACTCATTCTGTGTAAGAAGTGAAAGCTGTAATTCAATAACGAGCAATAAATAAGTCTCGGTTATTTGACGTGTTGTAAAGGGTGATGAATATTCTTAATGAATATCTTTCTCAAGGTTTGAGAAGAAGGGGCGACGTAGGAGTTTTATCTCCGAACATCCATAAATCTTGTGTTGTGTTTCCTATCTTCTCCATACCTCATTATTGTTGTCCGATCCGTGTGAGTGTGTTGCTTCAAGTTGAAACAAATATTTCCGCACTTGAACTCGGTTCAAGAGTTTGTGACAACTTGCGTAGTATTGAGACCGATATTAACTTTTAACCGAGTTAGTATCACCCGACTTATTGTGTAAGCGTTCGTCCAAGCCAGACCCCCCAGTCTCCCTCGGCGATCCCGATCCTAACATTCTCCAAATGGGTTGAAGCAAACTCTTACAAAGTCTTGAAATTATCTCAAGTATCAAAGTTCATCTGAACTAGTATCATCACTACATATAAAGTTCTAATGCCCTAATTCAGACAACGATTGAAACTTATAAGAAAAAGTGTTGCAATTGCTCGATGATTTCAAGATCGAGCACCATAAATTATCGCCTTATAGACCCAAACCAATGGTGCGGTCGAAGCAGAAAAAAATGTGATTCAGATCATCAAGAAGATGACCAGAACGTATAAGGACTAGCACAAGAAGTTGTCATACGCCTTATGGGGATATCGTAAAACTGCTCGAATATTGACGAACAAAACTCCATAGTATCTATTTTATGACATGGACGTTGTACAATCTATCGAAATTGAGATTCCAACTCTAAGAGTGCTCTTAGAGAGCCACGTCATAGAAGAAGACTATATTAAGTCTTTATATAACCAACTAATGTTAATGAAATACAAGAAGTTAAACGATTTGTGCAAAACATAAGCCTACCAAAAACGCATGTCAGACACCTTCAATAGAAAAGTGAAACCTAAAACCTCAAAGAAGGTGATCTAGTTCTCAAACTGGGAAACTCCTAGACCCCAGGGGCAATTATAATATCAAGCATATGTAGAACGGTTTAAAGCTCGACCTAAAGAGAAATTTATCTCAATATAATCCAATCCCAAGTTTTCTATAAACTTGAAACATGGACAAAGGACTCAGAGTCCGAACTACGAAGACCTGATTCTTCTCTTGTAGAAAAATAAACCGAGAAGATACATAGGAAACCCACATGTTTGTGGGCCCGAGGTATACAAACCATATTTATTGATAGGTACGAGACATCATTTTTACACAACTCCGTCAAAACTCCTATCTATTGATAGGTCTAAAAATCTTATCTATCGATAAGTACCTGAGATTATTCGTACATCATCCACCAAAATCATATATATCGATAGGTGCAATACATCATTTTTATACGATTTCATTCATAATTATGTTTGTTAATAGGTATCAAAACCCTATTTGTCGATAGGTATCAAACCTTGTTTGTCGATAAGTACTAAGATCATTCGTACATGATCCACCAAAATTCTATATGTTGATAGGTCTGAGACATCGTTTTTATACGATTCCGTTTAAATCCTTGTTTGTTAATAGGTATCAAAACCCTATTTGTTAATATGTATCCAAACCCTATGTATTGATAGGTACGAGACATCGTTTTTACACGATTGCATCTAAAAACCCTATTTGTTTATAGGTATTCAAACCCTATCTCTCTAGAGAAAAAGGGAGTCTATTGTAACCATTTCGACTGATTGGTTTAAACACAAATTGGTATTATGAAGATAATAACGACTGGTTTTCAAACCAATCTCTATTACCTTCATAATATCGATTGGCGTTTAAACCAAATGGTGAAACACTATATGGAATACCAATTGGTTTGAAAACCAATTAATATACTCCCAATAAAACCCCACGAAAAAAATGGTGCAATATTTTGGCGCGTTTATGAAGCATTGGTACCGATTGGTTTTATTTACCAATCGGTGGTCCTTTAATCTATAATACTGATTTGTTGCATTTCTAATCGGTGGTACCTTAAGCTATAGTACTGATAGGTACGTCTACTAATTGGTATTTTCTATAAAATATACAAAACAACCCGAGAGCTTCGCTTACTCCCGAGATCCAATTTCTTCTTTCCCTCTCTTCTTTCTACTTGTGTCCCGACGTCACAAGAGCTTGCGCTGCCCAAGATCTGCCGTCCAAGATTCTGATCGGTAAGATCTTCCTCCTTCCCTAGATCCTTTCCTTCGTCTTCATTTAGATCCATCCAAGATTCATCTTCTGCACATCTTCGTTTAGGTCTTTTCTGTAGATCGTCGCCATCTCCTGCACATCTTTGCCTCAAGTCTCCATGTAAGATCTTCTTCGCCCTAAATTGATATATATATATATATAGATTTAGATTTAGGTTTATGTTTAATTAAATTTTGATATTCTTTTAAGTTTTGATATGAAATATCTTTATTTAAACTAGACTATGATGACATACATAATCAATGTCATGGATAGTTTGCTCATATTTCTAATTTCATGACTTAGTTGTAATAGATATTCATTTCCAATGCAATGGGATGACTTTTGATTATAGAATTTCATGACTTATTATGAAATTTCATGATTTATTGTGTAAATTGGTTAACTTATAATTTAATTACTTATTGTGTAAAATTGATTGAATTTAATCTAGATGAATTTAGAATCGTTTTAAAATGAACTTAAGTGTGCAAACTTCTTTTCTATTTCAATTTTTCCAAGTTATAGTTCAACATAAATGCTGCTTAATAGTAAATTATTTATTTTTTTCATTCCATGTCTTTTTTTTTATGTGGTAATTAAAGGGTTTTAATTACGAGCTATATATTTTGAATACTTGATTGAAGTGGGAGGAGCGCTAGATTGAGGAGTTGTTAAAGACGTTTTGTTCCTCGCACAACTTGAGTTCTTCTTCTTCATTTGGGACCAGAGGTTTTCCTCAAATTCATGTACTTAAAATGAAATTATTAATTCATAGTTGAATTTGCTAATAAAATATTATATGATGATATTGATTTAGGTTATGATATTTGATTTAGGTTATGATATTGATTTAGGTTTTGACATGATTTGAGTTATGATATGGCTTTTTGATAGATATGGATTTTGATATATATTGATTTAGGTTTTGACATTGATTTAGGTTATGATATGGTTTTTTGATAGATATGACTTTTTGAAATGGATTTAGGTTTCGATATGGATATTCCCGATAAAAAAATGGATTATGTATACATAAAAGATCGACGTCTTCCGGAATACATTTAAGGAGTCGATAATTTTATTAGATTTGTTATGAGTTTTGGCCAAATTACCAACATTGCATGTCCATACGTTAAATGTGGTAATAAAGAATATTTTGAATAATAAGGCATAAGAAAACATTTGATTTTGTATGGAATAAGAAAGAGCTACACATTTTGGAATTGTCATGGGGAAAAATAATGATGCAATGATAGTATTGTTGTATAGATTGATAATAGTACTAATGTACAAAATAAATAATATAATTTGGGACAACTTCATATTGATGCTACAATGGATGTGAACTCGGAGCACAATGATTTTGAT
This sequence comes from Impatiens glandulifera, assembly GCF_907164915.1. Lineage (NCBI taxonomy): Eukaryota > Viridiplantae > Streptophyta > Magnoliopsida > Ericales > Balsaminaceae > Impatiens > Impatiens glandulifera. The sequence goes on from NW_025919286.1 coordinate 18,576, forward strand.
GGGGATGTTTGTATGAGAAATATCATAAACAATTTCTATCCACGTGGTGTTGATGCATGAAATGCGGGTCTTACAGGTAATATTGATTCGAATGAGGATGAGGAAAATGAGGATGTTACATGTGAAATTCTATAGACTTTTAAATAAATTTAATGAAGCGTTATATGAAGTATCTAGAATTTCAAAGGCATCAACATTATTAAAATTACTCCATATCAAGAATGTTGGGCAATGGTAAATTTTTTCATTTAACATGTAAAATTGTTAAAGGAATAAATATTACCGGTAAATTTCAATCTTCCCTATTCATATTATCATTGTAAGAAATTTCTTACAGATATTGGTCTTTCTTATGAAAAGATTGATGCTTGAAAAAATAGTTGTATGCAGTATCGAAAAGATGACAAGACTTTGAATTCTAGTTAAGTGTTTGGAATTTCTCGGTGGAAAAGTGAAGAATCGAGTGGAGAACCTAAGATGAAGCGAATGAAAAAATTATCCCCAATAAGGTGTTATGTTACTTTCCGCTAATACTGAGATTACAAAGATTATATATGTGTTCTAAAACTACTCCTTTAATGACGTGGCACAAAGATACTAGGATTGATGATGAAGTTTTGCGGTATCCCGCTGAGTCTTTGGAATGGAAATCATTCGATGAAGATTATCTTGATTTTGTAATTGAGCCTCGTAATGTAGACTTGGTCTTGCAAGTGATGGATTTCAACCGATTGTAAATGGAAAAACATCGTATAGCATTTGACTTTTGATCCTCATTCCTTATAACATTCCTCCGATACTTTGTATGAACTCTTCTAATTTTATACTATCCATATTAATTCCAGGTTCAGAGAGTCTAGGAGATGCAATTGATGTATTTTTATAGTCGTTAATTGAAGAATTAAGTGAGTTAAGGAGTATTGGCGTAGAAACTTATGACATCTCAACTTCTTAGAACTTTAAATTGCGTTCTAGTTTAATATGGACAATAAACGACTTTATTACTTACGCAAACTTGTATGGATGAAGTATAAAGGGAAAATTGGTATGCCCATATTGTAATAAGAACACTTTCTCAATGAGATTGGCAAATGGTAAGAAAGAGTGTTACATGTGTAATCGACGATTTCTCCCACCCAATCATAAATTACTTAGACAAAAGGAATTGTTCGATGGCACTATTGAATCAAGACGCGCGCCTAAATTATTATCGGGACGTGAGATTCTTAAACAAGTAGGCAATTTGAAAGGTAGATTTCTCACTCGAGATTCTACTAAAAGGGAAAATTTGAATCATCAAAGTCGGGTGACAATTGGAATAAAATGAGTATTTTCTTTAAATTACAGGTTAAGGGCTGATATGGAAGAGAAGATGAGAGTGCAGAGAGTTGACATGATGCGTGTTATGTCATAGTTTATGTTTAGAGGTGAATCAATAGATCCTACATTGTTTGCACAATTTACTAATACTGGCATTCAATCATCGAGTCAAGGGTCATCCACATCAATTTCACTCGTGCAGCTCCAACAACAAGACGATGATGATTATGGGGAAGACGCGAATTAAATAAGAACTTTTGTTATAATTTTGGTTCAATTTTAAATGTTGGTGTAGTGCTTTGATTATGTGTTTATTTAAGAACTTCTTTTGTTATGATTTTGGTTCATGTTGGTATAATATTTTGATTATGTGTTTGTTAAGAACATTGATTATGATTTTGGTTCAATTCAGGGTTTGGTTTATGGTATTATAATTTTCGGTTTTATATTAGGTATTGTAATATTATTTAAATTTATATTTTTAATTATATAGGTATTACCGATTGGTCAATCAACCAATTGGTGCTTCTCTATAAGGTTGTACCGATTGGTGGAGTGACCAATCAGTACATTTTATGAAGAAACAATAATTGGTTATTAACCAATCGGTGTTACCTAATAAATAACACCGATAGAGGTTTTACCAATTGAGACAATCGATATTGGCTTATAACGATTGTTAAACAAGTTAACATCGATCGGTATAGGGTCTTTTTACTAGTGTTTATTGATAGGTACGAGATATCATTTTTGAACGATTCTATGAAAACCCCTATATATTGATAGGTCTAAAAACATTATCTGTCGATAAGTAACTGATATTATTCGTACCTGATCCACCAAAATCATATATGTCGATAGGTGCGAGACATCGTTTGTAAACAATTATGTTTAAAACCATGTTTGTTAATGGGTATCAAACCTTTTATGTTGATAGGTATCAAACATTGTCTTTCGATAAGTACTTATATCATTCGTACATGATCCACCAAAATTATATATGTCGATTGGTGTCAAAACCCTATTTGTCAATAGGTATCAAATATTGTTTGTCGATAAGTACTAAGATCATTCGTACATGATCCACCAAAATCTTATCTATCGATAGGTGCGAGACATCGTTTTTATACAGTTCAATTTAAACTCTATTTGTTAATAGGTATCAAAACCCTAATTGTCAATAGGTATCAATCCTTGTCTTTCGACAAGAATTGAGATCATGATCCAACAAAACCATACATGTCGATAAGTGCGTGACACTGTTTTTATACGATTCCGTTTAAATTCTATTTTTTAATAGGTATCAAAACTTTATTAGTCAACAGGTATAAAACCTTATTTGTCGATAAGTAATAAGATTATTCGTACATGATCCACCAAAATTTTATTTGTCGATAGGTTCAAGACATCATTTTTATACGATTCCATTAAAACCCTATTTATTAATAGGTATCAAAACACTATTTGTCAAAAGGTATCAAACCTTGTTTGTCGACAAGTACTAAGATTATTCGTACATTATCCACCAAAATCCTATCTATTGATATGTGCGAGACATCATTTTTATACAATTCCATTTAAAACCCTATTTGTTAATAGGTATCAAAACCCTATTTGTCAATAGGTATCAACCCTTGTTTGTCGACAAGAACTGAAATCATGATCTACCAAAATCATATATGTCGATAGGTGCAAGACACTATTTTTATATGATTCCATTTAAAATTCTATTTGTTAATAGGTATCAAAACTTTATTAGTCAATAGGTAACAAACTTTGTTTGTCGACAAGTACTAAAATTATTCGTACATGATCCATCAAAATTCAATTTGTACATAGGTTTAAGACATTATTTTTATACGATTCCGTTTAAAATCAAGTTTGTTATTAGGTAATAAAATCATATATGTTGATAGGTATCAAACATTGTATGTCGACAAATACTGAGATCATTCGTACACGATCAACTAAAATCATATTTATCAATAGGTGAAAGACATCGTTTTTATACAATTCTGTTTAAAACCATGTTTGTTAATAGGTATCAAAACCCTATATGTCGATAGGTATTAAAAATTGTCCATCAAAAAATGCTAAGATAATTCTTACATGATCCACCAAACTTCTATATATGTCCATAGGTATCGTTTTTATACGATTCTGTTTAAACTCATGTTTGTTAATAAGTATCAAAACCCTATTTATCGATTGTATCAAATCTTGTATGTCGACAAGTATTGAAATCATTTGTATATGATCCACCAAAATCCTATATGTCGATACTTGCGAGATCATATTTATACGATTCCGTTTAAAACCCTCTTTGTTAATAGGTATCAAAGCCCTATATGTCGATATGTATCAAACCTTGTATGTTGACAAATACTGAGATCATTATTACATGATCAACCAAAATTATATGTTGATAGGTGTGAGACATTGTTTTTATACGATTCCATCAAAACCCCTATTTGTTAGTAGGTTCCAAACCATGTTTGTTGATAGGTACGAGAAATTGTTTTTACACGATTCCATAAAAACTCTTATATGTTGATAGGTCTAAAAACCTTATATGTCGATAAGTACAGAGATCATTCGTACATGATCCATTAAAATCCTATTATTGATAGGTACGAGACATTGTTTTTATGAGAATTAGTCTAAAAATTATATTTGTTAATAGGTATCCAAACTCTATCTATCAATAGGTACGAGACATCGTTTTTATATGAGTTCGTTAAAACTCATATATGTTGATATGTCTAAAAACATTATCTGACAATATGTATCTAAGATTATCCGTACATGATCCACCAAAATCCTATATGTTTATAGTGTGAGACATCTTTTTTATACGATTCTATTTAAAATCCTCTTTGTTAATGGTATCAAAACCCTATATGTCGATGGTATCAAACTTTTTATGTCGATAAGAACTGATATCATTCGTACATGATCGACCAGTACTCTATATGTCTATAGGTTTTTATAAAATTCCGTTTAAAACCTTGTTTGTTAATAGGTATCAAAACCCTATATGTAAATAGGTATAAAACCTTGTCTGTTGAAAAGTATTGAGATTATTCGTACATGATCCACCAAAATCATATTTGTCGATAGGTGTGAGATATTCTTTTTATACGATTCCGTTTAAAATCCTATTTGTTAATAGGTATCAAAACCATATATGTCAATGGGTATCAAACCTTGTTTATCGACAAGTATTGAAAGCATTCTTACATGATCCACAAAAATCATATATGTCGATAGGTGTGAGACATCATTTTTATATGATTTCGTTTAAAACTCTATTTATTAATAGGTATAAAAACCCTATATATTGATAGGTATCAAACCTTATTTGTCAACAAGTGCTGAGATCATTCGTACATAATCCACCAAAATCTTATATATCGATAGGTGTGAGCTATCATTTTTATGGAATTCCATTTAAAACTATGTTTGTTAATAGGTATCAAAACCTTATATGTCAATAGGTATCAAACTTTGTTTGTCGATAAGTACTAAGATTATTCATACATGATCCATCAAAATCCTATTTGTCGATAGGTGTGAGGCATCATTTTTATACGATTTCGTTTAAAACCATATTTTGTAATAGGTATCAAACCTTGTCTATCAACAAGTACTGAGATCATTCGTACATGTCCACAAAAATTATATTTATCGATAGGTGCGAGATATCGTGTTTATACGATTCTGCTTAAAACTATATTTCTTAATAGGTATCAAACATTGTCTGTCAACAAGTATTGAGATCAATATGTACACGATCCACCAAAATATTATTTGTCGTTAGGTACGAGACATCGTTTTTATACTATTCTGTTTGAAACCATGTTTGTTAATATGTATCAAAATCTTACTTATCGATAGATATCAAACATTGTATGTCAATAAATACTGATATCATTCGTACATAAGACACCAAAACCATATATGTCAATAGGTACTTATATCATTTGTACCTCATCCACAAAAATCCTATATGTTGATTCATGTGAGACATCTTTTTTATACAATTTCGTTAAAAAAAATTGTCAATAGGTATCAAATACCTATATGTCCATATGTATCAAACCTTGTTTGTCGATAAATACCTAGATCATTCGTATATGATCCACCAAAATCATATATGTCGATAGGTGTGAGACATCGTTTTTATATGATTCTGTAAAAACTAGTATATGTTAATAGGTATCCAAACCCTATCGGTTGATAGGTACGAGGCATCATTTACACGATTCCGTGAAAACTCAAATATGTTGATAGGTCTAAAAAATTATCTTTCGATAAGTATTAAGATCATTCGTACATGGTCCATTAAAATCCTATCTTTCGATAGGTACGAGACAATTTTTTTACACGATTCTGTCTAAAAACTCTATTTGTAAATATTTATCTAAACCCTATGTATTTATAAGTATGAAACATTGTTTTTACATGATTCTGTTAAAACCTCTATATGTTGATAGGTCTAAAAACCTTATATGTAGATAAATACTTGAGATTATTCGTACCTGAATCACTAAAATCCTTTATGTAGACAGGTGTGAGACATTGTTTTTATACGATTCCGTTTAAAACCCTATTTGTTAATAAGTATCAAACTATATATGTTGATAGGTATCAAATATTATCTTTCGATAATTACTGATATCATTCGTACATGATCCACAAAAATTATATCTATCAATAGGTTCCAGACATAGTTTTTAAATACGGTACCGTTTAAACCCTGTTTCTTAATGGGTATCAAAACCCTATATGTCTATAGGTATCAAAACTTTTTTGTCAAAAGTACTGATATCATTCGTACATGATCCACAAAAATCATATCTTTGGATAGGTGCGAGACATCGTTTTTATAAAATTCCATTTAAAATCCTATTTGTTAATAGGTAATAAAATCTTATTTGTCAATAGATATCAAACATTGTATGTCGACAAGAACTAAAATCATTGTTACATGGTCCACCAAAATCCTATATGTCAATAGGTGCGAGACACCATTTTCATATGATTCTATTTAAAACCTTGTTTGTTAATAGGTATCAAAACTATATCAGTCTATAGGTATCAAACCTTGTTTGTTGACAAGTACAGAGATTATTCGTACATAATATCATCCAAAGTTGTGAGATATCGTTTATATACAATTTCGTTTAAAAACATGTTTGTTAATAGGTATTAAAAACCTATATGTCGATAGGTATCAAAAATTATTTGTCAACAAGTATTTAGATAATTCGTACATGATCCACCAAAATCATATTTGTCAATAAGTGTGAGACATCGTTTTTATACAATTTTGTTTAAACCCATGTTTGTTAATAGTTATCAAAACCCCAAATGTCGATAGGTATCAAACCTTGTCTGTCGAAAAGTATTGAAATCATTCGTACATGATCCACCAAAATCTTATATATCGATACATGCGAGACATCATTTTTATACGATTCCGTATAAAACTCTCTCTTTGTTAATAAGTATCAAAACTCTATTTGTTGATATGTATCAAACCTTTTCTGTCAACAAGTACCGAAATCATTCGTACATGATCTACCAAAATTATATATGTTGTTAGAAGCGAGATATTATTTTTATACGATTCTATCAAAACCCCTATTTGTTAATAGGTATCCAAACCATGTTTCTTGATAGGTACAAGACATCATTTTTACACGATTCAATCAAAACTCATATATGGTGATAGGTCTATAAACCTTATATGTTCATAAGTACCGAGATCATTCGTACATTATCCATAAAATCATATTGTTGATAGGTACGAGACAACGTTTTTACAAGATTCCGTATAAAACCCTATTTGTGAATAGGTATCTAAACCCTATAAATTGATAGGTACGAGACATTGTTTTTATACAAGTCCGTCAAAACTCTTATAAGGTGATAGGTATAAAAACCTAATCTATCAATAAGTACCTGAGATTATTCATACATCATCCACCAAAATCCTATATTGATAGGTGTGAAACTTCTTTTTTATACGATTCTGCTTAAAACTCTATTTGTTAATGGTATCAAAACCTTATATGTGGATGGTATCAAACCTTGTCTATTGATAAGTACTGATATCATTCGTACATGATCAACATATATCCTATTTGTCGATAGGTGCGAGACATCATTTTTATACGATTCCGATTAAAACCCTGTTTTATATATGTATCAAAACCATATATGTCAATATGTATCAAACCTTGTTTGCCGACAAGTACTAAGATCATTCGTACATGATCCACCAAAATCATATTTGTCGATAGGTGCGAGACATCATTTTTATTCGATTCTGTTTAAAACACTATTTGTTAATAGGTATCAAAACCCTACTTGTCAATAGGTATCAAACCTTGTTTGTCGATAAGTACTGAGAGCATTCGTACATGATCAACAAAATCATATAAGTCGTTAGGTGTGAGACATCGTTTTATACGATTCTAGTTAAAACTCTATTTGTTAATTGTATCAAAATCATATATGTTTAAAGGTATCAAACCTTATTTGTCGACAAGTACTGAGATCATTCGAACATGATCCATTAAAATCTTATATGCCGATAGGTTCTCAATAGTTTTAAAAAACTCTTGCATAATCCTCGTGAGTCTTCTTGCACCTTTTGTTTTATAAGGGGGTCTAATCTCATTCATGTCTTTCGCGAACACAATATGAAGATCACATAGACTAGCTACATTATTCAACTTAGAAAAAATTAAACTCTGACTTTAGTTGAGGAAGGACAGACCCATAAACAACCAAGATAACTTACCTAAAATTATCCCCACGATTTTTTAACTGAACGCTCATTGAAAATCATCCAACACTAACATCTATTTTTTCAAACATGACATCATTTCAAGCCACTAAAATCTCACTTGAGGCTCCCACAGAATCAAGAGCTTCTCATCCATAAAGTCATCAATTAAAAAGATCACTTACAATCCATTAATCCTTATAATGTATAAATACATACGCTCGTTCCTCTCGCTAAAACAATAAATACCACAACCAAGAGTATCCAATAGAGACTTAAGTATCATACGCTTATAAATATCATTAATCCCGTAGACGTTCTATATAATAATCGTTCTAATCATCAGATAAACTGATTAAAGTACCCTTTACTCGACTTCGAAACTCGTTTTTTAGTCTTTAAATAACTGATAGTGAGTGCAAGTTTCTCATTTCTTTGTGTTGATAGCTATATAAAAGTGAATGAATTTTATGAACTTCCGGTCACACCTCCATTTCCCTCACAAACCTCCTCATTAGCATAATACTCGGGTTCTGAGGTGACAGACTCTTCTTCTGAAATACCATGCATGTACACATGTGGTTCAGGATATAAAGTTCTGATACGAGTGTCAAAGCAACATTGGCCATAGGAGACAAAAACTTTTCTCAAACATCTTCATTGTATCCACGTCGCTAGTCTACTTAGAGATAGGATGCTCAAAACGTCGTTACATGTTCATTAAATATTTTCAGTTAAAGCTCAAGCCGTGGTGGAGATCCATCTGATGTAACCTTAAGATCACAATCAAATAAAAAAATTGAAGGTGAGGTCTCTAAAGCCAAAATAGAATTGTTAGATAAAATAAGACCGGTTCAAATAAACCTAACTTAAATAAACTTTCCATGCAGGAACAAGGAACCGGACCGGATGAACAAGAGAACCGACCTAACCGGTCAAGCTACCAAACCGATCAAGAGTATTCGGAACGTGACCGCACAAAGAAAGGATCGGCCAAAGCTTAAAACCGGAATCATCAAACAACCGATCATCCACAAGACAAGAATAACCGGAAGAAGTTCGGTTACATCACTACCAAAAGACATTCGGCCAAGTCAAATGACCGACCAGTACAAGAAGACAATTCGGGTATCTGTTGAGAACGATACCAAAGGAACAGACTGAACACTTCCATATTCATGCAAGTCTGAGGAAAGACTGTAGGCTGCAGAAGACAGTACTACCGGATATTTCCACTTCGGTATAAGCCAGAAAGGAAATCTTCCAAGTACAGACAACTGTCCAACAGACAGTGCCTACATCAAGTAAAAGACAAATCCGGGAGGTTTGTCTTACACACCGGAAGAACAGACCGCCATGTCTGAGACAGAACACCAGGTCTGAGGTTGACCATCAGGTCTGAGGAAACGACCGCAGGTCTGAACCTCTGAAACACTGAATCACTGCACCTCTGCTCAGCCAATCAGATTCAAGGAAGTGAAATATGACCGTTGGCATATTTCACCTATAAAAGGGGTAGCTGAAGAAGAGTAAATGCAGTGACTTAACGGGACATCAAGAGACAACAGTGTGATATTGAGATAGCGCTAAGAGCATTTACTACAAGTGATAAGAGTGTGCTGTTTTAGAAAGCCTAAGTGTTGAAAGTTAAAGTGTGTTTTACAATTTCGGTGTAAATTGTAAGAGTGTTATCGAGCAGGAAATAAGTCTCGATCGGCCTGTACTTGTATTCCTTAGTGAATATCCTTCTCGCGGTTTCGAGAGGAAGGGGTGACGTAGGAGTTTTATCTCCGAACATCCATAAAATCTGTCTTGTCATTTACTTTCTGCCGGCTTCATTATCTAACCGATTAACTTAACCACACCGCTCCAAACCGACTCTATACTAACCATACCGAATATCCAGATTACCGAAACCGACCCACCATTTCCAAATCACCATCATCCGAAACCGGCCTTGTCTATCAAACAAGTGTGCTGCTTCAACCTGAAAGCAAACCACTTCCGCGCTTGAACCTAGTTCAAGGGTTTGTGACAGGTTGTGTAGTATTGAAACCCCGGTGTTAATCTTTAACAGGATTAATCACCACCCTTCGAGTGTGAACCGCTAACCGGTCCAACCCCCGGTTCCCCAGCGGCGATCTAGATCCTAACAATTGGTATCAGAGCAGTTAGTTTCAATACTCAAGCAAGCATGTATCAGGATAGGCCTCCAATGCCAGAAGGTGATGACTTTGCCAACTGGAAGGCACGCATGCACCTGCACCTAGTCACCTTGGATGATGAAATGGAGTCCATTCTGACCGAAGGACCGATAATTATTGATAAGGATAGAAAGGAATGGACGGCTGAAGATAGGAGAAGAAACAATCTGGACAACCACGCTAGAAACCGGATCTCCAACAGCGTGGACAGAAACACATACTGCAAGATCAGAGACTGCCAAACCGCGAAGGAGACATGGAACACGGTTATCCAGATCTTTGAGGGAAATGCAAGAACAAAGGAGAACAAAATAATGGTAGCCACACAGAAGTTTGAAAGCATCAAAATGAAACCAGGAGAAACTATGAAGGAATACAGTGACCGGTTCACTGGTGTGTTAGATGAGTTAGCAACTCTGGGCAAGAAGTATGACAACAAAGAGGTAATTATGAAGGTTTTGAGATCTCTTCCAAGTGCTTGGGACATAAAAACGATGGTAATGAGAGAATCAAAGAGCCTACGTAAGATGAAATTATACGATGTATTCGAAGATCTTAAGGCATATGAGTTCGAAATGAGATCTAGAACCGAAGAGGAAGTCTCGGCCTCAACGTCAACCAGAGCATTCATCACATCTACAGAACCGGCTGCACCTACTCCTGCACCTACACCGGCCCCGGCCCCTGCACCTGTACCAATCAGAACCGCCGAACAGTTCACTGAGGATGCCATGGCAATGCTTGCACAGAAGTTTGGGAGGTTCATGAAAAGAAGCCAACCTACGAACAACTACTACGGTGACAAATCCAATGTAAGATGCTATAACTGTAACTGTTTAGGACACTTTAAGTGGGAATGCAGGAAACCAAGGAGGGATACCCAGAAACCGGACTATCAAAATGACAGAAACAATTATCAACAAGCCGGTGAAGGAAGTGAGGTACCGAAAGCACTGATAGCCGACGATGGAGGAAGTCTATGGGCTCGCAGTGATAGTGACGATGAACTCACATGCCTCATGGCAAATGAAGAACAGGTATTTGACTCTCCCTGTGAAGAATTTACTAAAGATGAATTATACAATGCATTGAATGACATGGTAGAAGAATATAAGAACCTACTAACCATGCTACCCAAGCATCTCAACATTAGAACCGATCCCATAGTACCTATTCCAACAGAACCAGAGGCACTTATCATACCTAAACCGGAGGTCATACAATCTGATGATACCCATACTCTAGAAACCGAGTTAGATCCTAAGACCGAACAACCTAGTGAACCGACTAGAGAACTAACCGAGGAAGAGAATGCCCGACTTCAATATAAGATGGCCGCCTATAAGAGATCTAGCGATATAGTAAAGAATATGAATAAACACTACAGTCATCATCGTTGTAAGCGTGGCCTTGGATACACAGGGAATAGCTCTAAAGACCGAAAACCCATAGGGAAAGCAAGGCTTACAAAAGGAAACCTCCCCTTTATAAAATTTCTTAAGAGCACCTGTACCGCTGAAGAAGAGGAGACCGCATATTATAGGGAAGAAAAGCTAAAATACGATTATGTTGGTCCAACCGATTCATGGCTTGACCCTGTGAAAAGAAAAGCCGAAATCCTCACATATAAGAAAAACTTTCCTGAACCACATAGGTCAAACTACAGATCACCAAACCAAAGACCATCACCATTTAGGACATTTGAAGGAAAACCGAAATACACAAAACCAAGTGTCAAAAGGTCAGTTAAAACCCTAGCAAAGAAGACCGTCCGATTTATCAAGGTCTGGATACCTAAGGGACTAATCGCATGTGGACCCAAGTAAATGTGGGTACCAAATAGTTGTAAATATGTACATTTTGCAGGACCCAAAGAAGCGGCTAGGAAACTCTGAATGGTTCCTGGACAGTGGCTGCTCCAGGCACATGACCGGAAACAGTAATTTGCTAACCGACATTAGATCAGTAACCGGTGCCTTAATCACTTTTGGTGACAACTCAAAAGGTAAAACTGTGGGCAATGGTAAGATTGTCCATGGTAACCTAACTATTGATAATGTACTTTTAGTTGAAAACCTAAGTTTTAACTTACTTAGCATTAGTCAGATGTGTGATGCTGGATACACAGTAGAATTCCTTAAACATGCTTGCCTCGTTAAGAACTCTCAAGGCATCGTACTACTAACCGGAAATAGGATAGGTAACATTTACAAGGTAGACTGGAAAACTAGAATAGAATATCATATATGCATGATAGCTAAGACTGATCAAACCTGGCTATGGCACAAGAGACTAAACCATCTAAACATGAAAACCTTAAACTACATTCGCGGTAAAAAGTTAGTTGAAGGTATTCCTGACATAGTATTTAACCAGGATAAGGTTTGTTCAGCATGCCAAATGGGTAAACAAACTAGGTCATCTTTTAAGAGTAAAGGAAATATCCAATCTAGCCGATGCCTAGATCTTCTTCACATGGATTTATTTGGACCGATTCAGGTCATTAGCCTAGGAGGTATGCTCTACACCATGGTAGTTATTGATGATTATTCTAGATATACATGGGTAATATTTCTACCATCTAAACGTGAAACTGTATCAAACCTGATCACACTTCTTAAGCGCCTGCAAAATGAAAAATCAACTCGCATTAATAGCATTCGAAGTGATAGAGGTACCGAATTTACCAATAGTACATTAACTGCATATCTTGACGAATCCGGCATTAGACACGAGTTGTCTAGTGCTAGGACTCCTCAACAAAATGGCCTGGCCGAGAGAAGAAACCGGACTCTCAAGGAAGCCGCACGGTCTATGATAGCCGACTCCGGCATTGCTCAGAAATTTTGGGCTGAGGCTATCAACACTGCATGCTATACACAAAACCGCTCATTAATAAACAGATTTCACAACAAAACACCCTATGAGGTCTATTTTAACAGAGTTCCCAAACTCAAGTACCTCAGGATCTTCGGTTGTAAATGTTATATTCATATAAATGGTAAAACCCAACTCACCGTTTTTGATGCAAAAACCGATACCGGCATCATGCTAGGATATTCAGCAGTAAGTAAGGCATATAGAGTATATAATAATAGAACTGCAACCATGGAGGAAACAATTCACGTTGTTTTCGATGAATCGGTTGAAAGCAATACTGCTTCATGCTTTGATCTACACAACAGATTGGAAAATAACGATATTCATTTTGACAGTGAAGATGAGACTCCGGTCTTCAGGTGGTTTGTCCATGACCAAATGGGTAATATTGATACCCAGCCGGATCAAGCTGTTCCACAACAGGAAGCTGACACTTCGGTCCAATCCGAGGAAGTCGGTCGGTCTGACAATCTCGGTCAGCCTACCGACATGTCTAGCCTTGATCAAATAAACGGTAATTTGGTAGACATCCCTGAACTGAATCTCAGAAGAAACAGTAAACATCCTCCTGAGCAAATTATAGGTGACCCTTCAGAACCTGTTCGAACTAGGAGTCAACTTCTGGAAGGATATTTTAACTCTGCTTTCATATCCCAGATTGAACCGAAAAGAATAGATGAAGCATTGTCAGATCCGGATTGGATCTTGGGAATGCAAGAAGAGCTGAATCAGTTCGAGAGTAGTAAAGTCTGGTACCTAGTTCCCAGACCGAAAGACCAATCGGTCATAGGAACAAGATGGGTATTCAGAAACAAACTCAATGAGGACGGTTTGGTCACGAGGAACAAAGCCAGATTAGTGGCTCAAGGTTACAAACAGGAAGAAGGCATTGATTTTGAAGAATCATTTGCTCCTGTAGCCAGGATTGAAGCCATTAGGATTTTTCTAGCTTTTGCATCTTTCAATAACTTTAAGGTTTTTCAAATGGATGTTAAAAGTGCATTTTTGAACGGTGACCTACGTGAAGAGGTGTATGTTGAACAACCACCCGGTTTCAAAAGCGCTGCATTTCCAAACCATGTATACCGGCTAAATAAAGCTTTATACGGTCTAAAGCAAGCACCTAGAGCCTGGTATGATACACTAACCGCATTTCTATTAGAACATGATTTCACCATCGGTTCAGTGGATAAGACATTGTTCAAATTTGAAAAGAAGGAACATATCCTACTTGTTCAAATCTATGTAGATGATATCATTTTTGGCTCAACCGATCCTAAATTATGTGATAAGTTCTCAAAAATGATGACTGACAAGTTTGAAATGAGTATGATGGGAGAATTAAGTTTCTTCCTAGGTCTTCAGGTTAAACAACTCAAGGAAGGAACCTTCATAAGTCAACCTAAGTACACCAAGGAGCTACTAAAGAAGTTCGGAATGGACACTTGCTCCTCGGCGGCTACTCCAATGAGCTCATCAGTTAAGTTGGACAGGGATGATGAGGGCCAATCGGTAGATCAGATTGCATACCGGGGCATGATCGGTTCTCTACTATACTTGACAGCAAGTAGACCGGACATCTTGTTTGCAGTCGGTGTTTGTGGGAGATTTCAAGCAAATCCAAAGCAATCCCATTACACAGCCGTAAAGAGGATACTGAAATATCTAAAGGGCACACCTGATGTCGGTCTGTGGTACCCAAAGGACTCGTCCTTCAATCTAACAAGTTACTCAGATGCAGACTATGCAGGGTGTAAGATTGACAGAAAAAGCACCAGCGGAACATGTCAGTTCCTTGGTGACCGGCTCGTTTCATGGCATAGCAAGAAGCAGACATCTGTGGCCACATCTACTGCAGAGGCTGAATACTTGGCGGCCGGAAGTTGCTGTTCTCAACTCCTCTGGATCCAACAGCAGCTGAAGGACTTCGGTGTCATAGCCGAAGAGTCCCCGATCTTCTGTGACAATACAAGTGCCATTGCAATCACCTACAACCCGGTTCTCCACTCCAGAACCAAGCATATCGACATAAGGCATCACTTCATCCGGGAGCATGTCACGCTGAAGCATATCCGGCTGGAATACGTATCTACCGATCAACAAGTAGCCGATATCTTCACGAAGCCTCTACAGGAAGCTAAGTTTTCTCAATTCAGGCTTACTCTCGGCTTAACCGACATTAGCCAAATCCTTCCAAAGGATGCTTAAAGGGAAACCGGTTCAAACAGACAAAACCGGTAATTCTTCCTAAACTGTTGAACTTCGAATCTTCAGGGTGTCTGTGGAAAAACCGCCCAGTTTATCAGAT
Organism: Impatiens glandulifera; assembly: GCF_907164915.1. NCBI lineage: Eukaryota > Viridiplantae > Streptophyta > Magnoliopsida > Ericales > Balsaminaceae > Impatiens > Impatiens glandulifera. The sequence continues at coordinate 34,084 of NW_025919286.1, forward strand.
AGAGTAAACCGACCGGCTACTTGGTGCATGCACCAAATAACCGCATCGGGATGAACAATTGATACCTGACCGGTTCGGAAGAAGGCTATCCTAGATTATTTGGACTTCAAACAGAAGAGGAATAATTATCAGGGTTTAAGGATATCTGTTCTGAAACATTGCCTTTTCAGAGTAACATGGTCGCGCCTAAAAAGACGTGAAGATCTTTTGATATCTTTCACAGTCCAGGCCTATGACCGACACCTAGACTGCAAACATGCCTATTTCATGCAATATCTCTTATCCTGCAGTTAATACATATCATTTCATTTAATGCCTGGACAATAGAATAGTCCCTAAACTAGTATTTAAGTGAAGCAAACATTCACCACAGCACTCACAAGTCACAAGAACATCCTCTCACTAAGGAAAAAATGTCTTAGTTTCCCAACATTCTTCAAGTTGATTTTCAATCCTGCTCAACCACAGATCAGTATGAGATATACAAGATGATAAAATCTTTGGAGGAAACTGGCCTCCAATGTTTCCTATGTGATAGGCACTCCATCTATCCGGACTCCGTTCTGGAGTTCTTCCACAATGCAAGGGTGTTTCGGGGCACCCCCCACTTTGACACCCACATCCAATCCAAGGTGGGAGGCATTGTTTTCAATTTCACTGAACGGGACTTTGCGTGGTGTCATAGCCTGCCAAGGCACGGGATCACAGATCTGGACATCCCTGGGGATGTAAAAGCCGAAGTCTGCGTCGCCTTCTCTCGGTCTGACGAACCGATTGAGGACCACGGGGCAAAATCATGTTTGAGAGCTGAATATCAGCTTCTCAACGATGTGATCGGAAAAAGCATCTTTGGTAGGGATGTCACCAACACCTACAGTGTCTCAAACTTCAACATGATGGCGGCTATAATCACTGGCACACCGGTCAACTAGTCCAGGGTGCTCTTTGACATCCTTATCTGGATGATCGGCATCCAATCAGTCGGTTTCATACCCCAACTAAGCTGTCTCCTCGTGGAACTTGGAGTCCCAACCTGTCCTGGCGAAGGTTTGAACCAAGCTCAGGTGCTCACCAAAGAAGTAACCGACCCATTCTATAGGCGGTTTGAGAGGGCCTGGAGGAGAAGAAACCGCAACGGTGATGTCAACCCCTCTGCACCCTAAGTCACTCCTTCTTGCATCCGGTCGTTTTGCTTCATGCACCGGGTGTACTTTTAACCAACTCAAGTTTGATCATGTCGGCTTCATCCATGTCTCTTTCGGCTTTGTTTATGATTCTCTTGATTTCATGCTTTCTTCATCGTTCCTCTATGCCATCTTCGGCATTGTCTCTACTATTTTCGGTTTCAATCTAATCAAATATCGGTTATGTTTTAAGTGCATTTAATGAGATAATCTCAATTAATGAGATAACCCCCAACCACCTGCACATTTAAAATCCAACTAACCTGGTTACTTCCCAACTAACACTTACCTCGGGCTTTGCAATCTGCCGCTTCCCCATGCGCCTTGAAAAGGTAAAGATTTCTTTCCTTAATAAAACAAAACTGACCATCAATGCTCAGATTTTCCCTCCAAAACCGATCCTATATAAGGAGCCATCCTCTACTCATTTTATCACATCCGAAAAACACAAACTCACTTCTGATATTCTTGAATTTCGTCTCTCTCAATACCGAAATCATGCCGAGCAGAACTCTGGGAAACTTCCTAAGCATTGATTTCAACTCTTGCACGGGCGAGAGGGACTGTACTACTAAGCAGAAATTCATGTATGACTCCCTCGTTGAAACCGGTCTTCAACCGTTTCTTGAAGAGGCCGGTCCTATTCTTCTAGATGATGTCAAGACCTTCTTTCGAAGCGCCTGCATCAGGGGGAAGTATATCGTCTCTACTGTCAGAGACCACACGTTCTGGATCGACGAGGTTGAATTTGCCTCACTATTCGGTATACCCACTGAAGGTTTCTCTGACTTTCCGACTATTCAGGACCTTGCGGGATTTGAAACCGCGCAATACCTGTCGGCCACCCCCTCTCCGGTGGAACACTTTGGGCCAAAAACCCAACTTGCCAGTCATGGTCAGCTACTGCTCGAAATCGTGACCCGGTCGATTCTGTGTCAATCACCTAATCAACGGTATTCTAGGAATACCTACAACATCATGACCCACATTCTTTGCGAATCGGCCATCAACTGGTCAACGGTCATATGGGAAAACCTAAAGAATATGGTGCTGACCAAGAAAGGTCTCGGGTATGCACCGCATATCAGCAAGCTAATTCTTGGGTACCGACCAGAGTTCGGACCGGGCATACCGGCTTCCTCTTCAAACATCCTCGACAGGGATTCGGCAATAGAACGAATCTGGAGAATGTCCTTTCAATAGGTTGTACTTTACATTATTTCTGTATACCTATCTCTGTACCGAATCTTATATCGGTTTCCTTTCTCTGCTATTTCTTGAATTTTAATATCATTTCAGTTTACATGACCATGTCTTCTTAATTCTTTGAACATTTATCTAAGTAACCGGTTCACATCTTCAAACTATAACCGCGTTCTTTTCCGGTCACATGAAATCTGCCAAATTTGTTAACACTCTAATCACTCAAAATAACCAATTGAACTTAGAAACCGAATCATCAATCGGTTTCTAAAAAAAGAGTGCGTCGTCAATGACATAAGCAAAGGATTTTGGAGGGAAATCTCCCGCTCAAATTTGCCGCCCACCTTTTCGTGCTTTACCGCCCATAGTTTGGCGCCTCTTCCATTTTGGAGGGAAAATTCCCGCCCATTATTGATGGGACGGTTGGGCTTCCAAACCGCATCTATAAAAGGGACTTTCGGTCATTTTATTTCATTCTCACGCGAATCTACTTTCTCTCTCTAAGATCTCTAACTTTTTTGAAGCGGTTCTCTCTCTCACATTCTCAAATTCTTAAACATGGGGCGTGATTCGGCTTTATTCAGACTCTACTCTTAGGTAGATTTCGAGGAAATCCGGTTGAATGGTACGCCCGAGGCGAAGGAAGTTATTGACCGGTTAATCAAAACCGGTCTGGGATATTTCCTCGGCGGTCCCCATATTATATACAAAGATGCGGTCGAAGAGTTCTTCAAAACCGCAACCGTTGCCTACGACAAGATCACCGCGACAGTATGCGGTTCACGAATAGAGATCACCGAAGCATTGGTGGCCGAGAGCTTGCATCTTCCAACAACCGGCCAGGATGCAACAGCTGAAATAGAGCAGGACACCTTTGAGGCGGCTTGCCACATTCTATCGGCAACCAATGAGCCGATCAAAACATCCGGGAGTAAATAAACGTTGAAGCCGGAGTTAATCCCGGTATGTGACATCTTCGCAAGGGCGATTCAGGCGAGGGGAGGAAACTTCAGCAACCTCACCAAAGACAAAATCAAGATGTTGATCGGTCTGATGGAGGGAAAAGAGGTCTACTGGGCAAGATCGGTGTTCAGTAACCTAATGGACATGGTGAAACCGGATTCAAACCGGTCGTGGGGATACGCCGTGCCACTCGGTAAGATCTTCCTCCATCTAAACCTCGACGTCGGTCCCGGCGTTGCGGTAGCAGAACCCTGCCTTATCAGATCAAGGCAATTCCTTGAAAGAACACAACCGGCCCCCAGCTCCACAGGTGACCGAAAGAAGAAAGCCGCAAAGAAAGATGCCCCGGCCAAAGCAAAGACCGTAGGCAAAGGAAAAGAAAAGATAACCTTCTCCGACCCACCTCGGCACACAGAAGATGAGGAGTGGGCTTCTGAGAGAACAGACACCGAAAAGACGGAGGATAATAGAACGGTCCTCAATGAAGACGGCTCGTTCCAGAGTCCTAAGGATGCCGCACCAAACACCAACCCTGAGACCACCGAGGGTGGAGAAAAGGTTGATAAAGAAGCCGATAATGAAGGCGACAACACAGAGAGGGAGGAGGCCGAAGAAGCAGAGGCCGATAGGCTAGCTGGGAATCTCCTTCAAAGCATCAGAAGAAAAGCCGAGTCGGTTGAAGAACTATACCTGGAGTGGCACGAGCACCGGTTTGATACACCGTATAGACAACTCCTACCGGGCCACACAGATGAGGAATGCATGAACAGACTGGAGGAACTGGAGGACCTGATGATGAACCTTACGAACTCCAACACACTCCAAGAGGTACAACACCGAACCTGTCCTTTGTTACCGAAGGTTCAACTTCGGAAACTAAAGACAAAAATCCGGAAAATTAAGGAGGAGCTCAACAAGATGGAATCGGTGGACACCGTAGCGCCGCGGGTGTTAGCAAGGCTTGGAAAAGCCAAAGGGGAACTAATTCAAGAAGTCGAGCGGCTGGAATCCATATGCAGCCGAATGCAGGTACCGGTCTATACTGCTCCCAAGATCGAAAGGTTTCCGGCTAACTGCCCAACACCTCCAAGGGAGGATGCGGCACCATTAGAACCTTCAAGAGAGGATGCGGCACCATTAGAGTCCAGTGAAAAAGCAGATCCAAATCCCACCGAGCAATCACCTCTCCCACCACCGGAAGTCACCGTTTCAGACCTCACTAAAGAATGGGTTGAAGACCGCTTTAAAGAGTTCGACGAGACCGCGGTTCAGCCGTTCAAAGATAGATTCGGCAGGATAGTTGATTCGGCCCTAAAATTCACCGAAGTCACAAAGAATCTACTGGAAAGCCATCAAGAACGGTGCTCAGACCTCGGCAAAGGTCTGTGGGACGTGGCGGGTCAGCAAGATAAATGTGTTCAGCGAACCACAGTTCTGGAGGATGTGACCTCCGAGTTAAAGAAAGACCTCGACCGGCTTGAGAGAGATACCGATCAACGGCTGAATGCGATGAGTGAGGATCTGATCGGCACGACACTTACCCGGGTCTCCGAACTCGAGAAGATAAATGGGAGTCTCGTGGCCGAAGTGAAGGCGCTTTCCGAACAAATGGCCGAGGTTCTAAAGGCTAAGGTGAACGCGGACGCCGCGGCTGTAGCGGCTGATGCTCAAGTAGCTAAGAGGGTCCAGGATGCGCTGGATGCCGAAGCAGGAAAAGATAAAGAGGCACCACGCCCAACTCAGCTGACCGAAGCGGAAGAGGAAGTCGCGCGAATTAAAAAGGTTGGGGCCATATTCCCAGGGTTTGCCGAGAAAGTGGCCAGTCAAGCTGCGGAGGATGCTGAACGGTTGGAAAGGGAGGCACGGAGGCTGGAAGGCTATGCAAAGGAAAACGAGAAGAAGAAGGCGGCCGCCTCCGCCTCAGCGCCGAAAAAGCGGAAGAGGGAAGCTCCTAAAAAGGAGGCCCTTAAGAAGGTTCGGATTGCCGAGCTGCTCAGAGAGGTCTCTGAACCGGTCATCCCAAGTACATCGCAGCAGGACGACCCAATCGAAGATGAAGTCGAAGCACAACTGCGGTCTCGGTCTACAAGACGACGACCTTCCGAACCGACCGGTCGACAGCAACCAAAGAAGAAGAGCTTATATGAACTCACGGACTCTGAATAGGGACTATCCTTCTTTTCTTATTAGCCTTAGTATTTTTATATATTTTGTCTTTTCCGGTCATCTATATATATAAATATAAAGTTATTTTTGAATCCGGCCTTATTTTGCATTTCTACTTAGTTTTGATAATTTTAAATAAAATAATCAAAAAGGGAGAAATTGATAAGATAAAAGATAAAGACTCTTATAAAGACTCTTCCAAATTTTTCTCAAACATTTTTCGAAAAAAAAAAAATTCTCCTAAGTCAGTTTCAAAAATCCGGTCAAACAAAACAATCAGCCTACGGTTGCAAACTTACATGATTTTGATAATTTTAAATAAAATAATCAAAAAGGGAGAAATTGTTAGATAAAATAAGACCGGTTCAAATAAACCTAACTTAAATAAACTTTCCATGCAGGAACAAGGAACCGGACCGGATGAACAAGAGAACCGACCTAACCGGTCAAACTACCAAACCGATCAAGAGTATTCGGAACGTGACCGCACAAAGAAAGGATCGGCCAAAGCTCAAAACCGGAATCATCAAACAGCCGATCATCCACAAGACAAGAATAACCGGAAGAAGTTCGGTTACATCACTATCAAAAGACATTCGGCCAAGTCAAATGACCGACCAGTACAAGAAGACAATTCGGGTATCTGTTGAGAACGATACCAAAGGAACAGACTGAACACTTCCATATTCATGCAAGTCTGAGGAAAGACTGTAGGCTGCAGAAGACAGTACTACCGGATCTTTCCACTTCGGGATAAGCCAGAAAGGAAATCTTCCAAGTACAGACAACTGTCCAACAGACAGTGCCTACATCAAGTAAAAGACAAATCCGGCAGGTTTGTCTTACACACCGGAAGAACAGACCGCCAGGTCTGAGACAGAACACCAGGTCTGAGGTTGACCATCAGGTCTGAGGAAACGACCGCAGGTCTGAACCTCTGAAACACTGAATCACTGCACCTCTGCTCAGCCAATCAGATTCAAGGAAGTGAAATATGACCGTTGGCATATTTCACCTATAAAAGGGGTAGCTGAAGAAGAGTAAATGCAGTGACTTAAGCGGGACATCAAGAGACAACAGTGTGATATTGAGATAGCGCTAAGAGCATTTACTACAAGTGATAAGAGTGTGCTGTTTTAGAAAGCCTAAGTGTTGAAAGTTAAAGTGTGTTTTACAATTTCGGTGTAAATTGTAAGAGTGTTATCGAGCAGGAAATAAGTCTCGATCGGCCTGTACTTGTATTCCTTAGTGAATATCCTTCTCGCGGTTTCGAGAGGAAGGGGTGACGTAGGAGTTTTATCTCTGAACATCCATAAAATCTGTCTTGTCATTTACTTTCTGCCGGCTTCATTATCTAACCGATTAACTTAACCACACCGCTCCAAACCGACTCTATACTAACCATACCGAATATCCAGATTACCGAAACCGACCCACCATTTCCAAATCACCATCATCCGAAACCGGCCTTGTCTATCAAACAAGTGTGCTGCTTCAACCTGAAAGCAAACCACTTCCGCGCTTGAACCTAGTTCAAGGGTTTGTGACAGGTTGTGTAGTATTGAAACCCCGGTGTTAATCTTTAACAGGATTAATCACCACCCTTCGAGTGTGAACCGCTAACCGGTCCAACCCCCGGTTCCCCAGCGGCGATCTAGATCCTAACAAGAATACTTAATAACTACACTCCATTATTAGAGATGACAAAATCGAAATCATTCCTACTAGGGTAGTGATCTCAAAAGAGTTATAAATAAAAAAGGATTGCTCAAGAAACTGGGATTGTTCATCAATCATAACTAGAACTGGTGAAACTAGACAACTCTTGTTTGGGCACTCTACTACATCATGAGAAACAACTTGGGTCGGAGCTGAAGGCACGCTCCCAAATGACTCTTCCAACACCGATGTACCATTAAAGGAACCAAAAGAATTATTTTCTACTTCCATCGCAAACCAGTCGACATGAGCAAGATTAGCCATTTTCGTAAAACATGGGATCGTGATCAACTCAGGATCTTCAAACCTAAACGACGGAACACTCGAATGTCTCGAACAAACCTCTACAGTAGAAACTCGAACTCCCATGCCACTTAATGAAAACGATATCGCAGATTGTTCAATCCAAACAACTATTTCTATTGCAATTTTCCCATTATCTGTGACAATCAAAGACGGTAGTTTTACCTCGGGATTAACATGTTTAACTCGAATACGCGCCCAATCACAATTTCACTAATGTCTAGTATACGACTCTATATACATAAAACACCCTAAAATATTTCTCTCCCTTCTTAACATCATAACTGCATATCATAAGGTTAACCGTATAACCAAACCCACATACCTGTTATAGTTGAAACGTTGGGGTAACCATCGTTATATTCATCGGTTGAGTCTCCTCCAAAGATGGATCCACAATCAGAGAAACTAACATCACATACGGAAATGTGCCTAGTGGTTTCACATACATGACCTCATGACCTCAGATGATGGAACCAAAATTGGTTGTAGATTCTTAATAATCTAGGACGATTGTTCACAAGTTTATTTAGTCCCTTATCCAACAATGGCAGTAACGAAACATCTATAGGAAAAATAAAAATAGTTTTATTGTTATGGCATACAGCAGCATACTTACTGCGATTATTGAATCTAGACCAAAATTCGCTATTTTTGTAACCTTTCAACGGTCCTAAACCCAAACGCCTATTACTGCGTTCATTTGCCACCACCGCTTTCTATAGCAGACGTAAATCCTGAGCATTGGTCATAAACACTCTACGGCCATAAACTCTCTACAAACTCCTAGGCCAGATTCAACCACACTAACGAGCTTTGGGTCCGACATCCTAGTGAACAGCTTGATAGTTTTAGGACCACACACAATTGATTCCCTCCATTCTTCCCATACCATTCGCCTTGGTTTTCTAGCAATAATTGCAAATGATATCTTCTTACCGATCTCATCGCGCAATAATTGGATTCGATGGCATGAGGTCTCCTACGACGAGAATGGGCTCTATCTCCCCCAACGACCTACATGATGATTGTAATGACAAGAAACAGACATGACCTTAGCCTTCGCCTCATTGCCAACATTATCCGAATCATGATGCTCAACCTCACTGGACATGGTTTTTAGAGTCGGACTTGAAGAAAGTTGAGAAAGTTGGTTGAAAACAGACTAATGATGCGTCCAGTTGTTTCCCCTCGACTCTTTCTGAACGAAATGTATACCTTTATTTTCATTGCCATATCTTTGGTGAGAGTTCAACGAACGGACAGCTCGCCCATTCTTGCCAACTACATGCCACTTTATCTCTACCTACTGATGCTTTTGATGCCCAATTGACGACCTCCGACGGTCATTGCGGTCCATCCTTCTGATTCCTTCAAATCCAGCTAAC